>NC_041386.1:164227417-164241952 GCF_002162155.2 Triticum dicoccoides
GAGTCGCCCTGCCGCCAGCCGCCGCACGAAGCACGCCGCCTGCCGGCGCCCCGCCGCTGCTGCTGCCCACCACCGCCGCCCGGAATCCCGCCGGACCGAGCCGAGGTAGCCACCCCGCCACCCGGTTTTCTGAAAAAAAAAACTGATTCGGTTTTTTTGAAAACCCTAGTTTTCGTTTTTTAAATAGATTGTTTTTTTCCGGTTTATTTATTTAGCGAGGTTCGCTCGGTCGTTCGTTTTAACGAACGTGTTCATCGTTTAGTCCCAGAAAATGAACGTTCGTTCGTTATTCTGTTCGTTGTTTTTCTTTTTCTCGGATTATTCCGCGATTATTTCTAATCGCGATTTCTGATCCGATTTTCGTTCTAGTTTAACTTTTCGCTCGTTTATCAGAATCAGGTGATTCAAGCGCCTGGAGTTTCGTCTCGAAACCCTCTTTCTGTTTAACCAACTCAAACAAGTTTTTGCCTCTATAAAATTTAACCTAGATCCAGAATAGTAAGCGAAGCCTGTTTCTTTTGCCGTTTGTCTTTCGTTGCTTCGTTTGATTTGATTCTTTTTGCCAACCGGAGTTCTTAAGTTGAACTATCTGGTTAGATCTCTTATTTGAGTTTTACCTGTGCATTAGTTGAGTACTTATGGTATGCTTGTTTGTTTGCAATAGAGTACCCAGAGTGCGCCGCTTGCTTCTTCGAATCGCTAGGTTTCACGGATCATCAGCAAAGCAAGTAACACTTTGATCATACCTCCTACTATCCAGTTTTTATTTCATTAGATCAATTCTCACACCATTGCATGATTAGGATTAAATTAAATTGTGGGTTTGGGAAGTAGATGAGGTAGAACCTATTACCTGTTTTATTATCAAACCTTTGGGAGTTATTTCTACGTTTGCTTATGTTGCTATGCTATGCTAGTAGACGTGGATTGGGTGAGTGTACCCATGACATATGTGAGATTGTTAAATTAATGGTTTATCTAAGGTGGCAACTTAAACACACATCTGGGTGGATTGAGGCACCTGGGTATTCCAGCGATTGCCTGATTTCTTTTGGACCGCCACCCAGGCTCAAAGGGATCATGAGATTATTCATACTAGAAACTTCTGTGTGCATCCACAAGCTGCTATGGGCTCTAGCATAGTTGACTAAGTCGTGCGAACTCTTACAGTGGTAGACTAGCAGATGTAGGGGATGTAGGTTGGTACAGTCTACCCATTTGTAAGGTGCAAGCGCTTCTGAAAGACTATGTCTCGGTCATCCGTTTCTCAAACACCATGTAGTGCGAGAATCCCAACGGAGGAGATCGAGTCTTGTGGGGAAAAGTGCGCAAACCTCTGCAGAGTGTATAAACTAATCATGGTTAGCCGTGTCCCCGGTTATGGACATCTTGAGTATCTAGTACTTGGATTATCATGTGAATCTCATCATGTTACTCTAATTAATTTTGTTGGGTTTAATGATGATGCTTAAATGGGATTGAGAGGGTGTATACACTCTCAATGTTTAACAACTACCATGATAGTTAAACAAAATTTATTCCTTTGCAGTAGGGAAAAATTGGCTTTACGCAAAACTGTAACCATAGAGCTTTCCACCAGCCAAATATGCATGTAGTATAGTTTTATTCTTTCATTGCTCTCTATGTGTTACTTTGCCAGCATATTCCATGTGCTGACCCGTTTCGGGCTGCAACGTTCATGTTGCAGACTTTTCAGACGACGAGTAAGGTGCCTTTAGGTCACAGTTCTATACTCAGTGATGCCGTTGGAGTTGATGGACTCACTTATCTTCCAAGCCTTCTGCTGTTATCGTTATTAGATGGCCTTAAGCCATATTTATTGTAATAAGTTCTCTTTTGAGACACTTGATGTAATAAGTGTGTGATTGCTACTCTATTATAAATCCTTCAAGTACTGTATGGTGTCAGCATTACTGATCCAGGGATGACACAGGAGCACAAAGATTGGACCGTTTGAGGTCTGGTCGCTACAATATCCAAACCGGGAGAATCACTCGCTCTAAAACTCGTTTGGATAAATTTTGTGAACATTATTCATTCATCTCTAGCATTGAACCTATGAAGGTTGAAGAAGCATTGGAAGATCCAGATTGGATAAATGCCATGCATGAAGAGCTACACAACTTTGAGAGAAATCAAGTGTGGACATTGGTCGAGAAGCCCGACGACAACCACAACATCATCGGTACCAAATGGGTGTTTCGCAACAAGCAAGACGAAGATGGTCAAGTCCTCAGCAACAAAGCTCATCTAGTCGCCCAAGGCTACACTCAAGTCGAAGGTATGGACTACGGTGAGACATATGCCCCCGTTGCTAGACTTGAGTCCATCCGCATCTTACTTGCCTATGCTAATCACCATGATATCACTTTATACCAATTGGACATTAAAAGTGCTTTTCTAAACGATGAAATTGAGGAGGAAGTTTATGTTAAACAACCTCCCGGCTTTGTCAATCCTAAGAAACCCGATCATGTTTACAAACTTCACAAAGCCCTTTATGGTCCTAAACAAGCTCCTATGGTATAAATGCCGGACCAAGTTCCTTATTGAAAAAGGCTATGAAATTGGAAAAATAGATTCTACTATTTTTACTAAAAGGGTTAATGGTGAGTTATTTGTATGCCAAATTTATGTTGATGATATCATATTTGGCTCAACTAACCCTCATTTTAGCGAGAAGTTTGGAAAAGTAACGTCGGAGAAGTTTGAGATGTCTATGATGAGTGAACTCAAGTTCTTTCTTGGTTTGAAAATCAAGCAAACTAAGGAAGGCACCTTTGTCTCTCAAACAAAGTACACCAAGAACTTATTCAAGAAGTTCAACATGCAAGAAAGCAAAGGTATGAAAACTCCCATGCCTACTAGTGGACATCTTGACTTGAATAAGGATGGTGAACCGGTTGATCAAAAAGTTTACCGCTCTATGATCGGTTCATTGGCATATCTATCTGCCTCTCATCCCGATATTATGCTAAGTGTGTGCATGTGTGCACGATATCAAGCGCCCCCCAAAGAATGTCATCTTAAGGTTGTGAAAAGGATAGTGAGATACTTAATACATGTCATCTTTTGATCTTGTTGGCTACCCTGACTCGGACTATGCCGGAGACAAGGTTGATAGAAAGTCCACTTCGGGTACTTGTCAATTTCTTGGTAGATCTCTTGTGTCTTGGTCTTCCAAGAAACAAAACTCGGTATCCTTATCCACCGCCGAAGCGGAATACATTGCCGCTGGTTCATGTTGTGCTCAATTACTTTGGATGACCCAAACTCTGAAATATTATGGGATCAATGTGAAACATGTTCCATTGCTTTGTGCTAATGAGAGTGCTATTAAGATTGCTCACAATCCTGTGCAACATTCTCGAACTAAGCATGTCTTTATGAGGGGAAAGACATGTTCATATTTGATTGTTTGCATTTGCTCTTTTTCTTTCGTTGCTCTGATTTTCTGTTCCCTATCTTCTCCTAGTATCCCAAGCAAGATCCAGGGGGAGCAAGACATCTAAGGGAAGGAAATCCTTGAATTCATTGCATATCTTTACCTTTGGGGACATGTCTATATCCAATAGAGTACTCAGTAATCACTCGCTACATGTCATCCCAGTCTTGGTACTCTTGTGATTTCTTTGTTTACTCTGGCTAGTAGATGTATCTGTGTTATCTAACCTTGTTTACTCAGGTTCATTTCTCCTAATCCAACTCAAGACCACAAGGTAAGTATATGCATCACACTCATGTGCATGAGGACTTCTTGCTGATGTACATATTGTTTGCAAGAAAGACTCATGAGCATGTAGGTACATTTCCTATATTTACATCTTTTGCTCTGATGCATATAGCCAAGATACATGTGACACATTGCTTACTCTGTCATGCTATGCATTCACATGTTCTTATATTCCATATTTACATGATTGCATACATATAGGGGGAGCCTATGCATGTTACATGTCTTTCCAAAGCTTTACCTGTTATTCTCTATATCTTTATCTAAAGCTTTGATGTATGTTGTCATCAATTACCAAAAAAGGGGAGATTGAAAGCACAAGTGCTCCCTGGGTGATTTTGGTAACTAATGTCAACATATCTCTTGTTGTACTAATACTTTCATCTAGCATATTTCAGATAAGTCCAACAGTGGAGTGGCATGGACTAGAGGATGTAGGACCCCTTCAAGATGATGAAGACAAATGATTGGCTCAAGCTCAAAGCTCAGGACTCTACATTTTTCATTTTAGTGATCCAAGATCACATTGAGTCCATAGGAAAGCCAATACTATTAAGAGGGGATGAGGTGTTGCTTAATGAGGTTCTTGCTCAAAGTGCTTAGTGATATGCTCCACAACCCTCAACCGCTTTCTCATATCCAAATATATCCCAAACCAAAGGTCAAACTCGGCCCCACCGATTTGATCTATCTGGTGCCACCGAGTTCTCTTGACACAGTCACTGCCAGAAACCCTAATCAATTCGTTCTCACCGATGGGATCTTGGTCTCACCGAGATGGGCTTGCAAACTCTTTGTTGCCTATTGCATTAATTTCGGTCTCATCGAAACATGACATCGGTCCCACCGAGTTTGCTTGGCCAACTCTTTGTTTAGCTTATTACCAAAATCGGTCCCATCGAATTTGTGTAATCGGTCCAACCGAGATGAGGCTCTACCCTAACCCTAGCACATCTGTCCCACCGAGTTGATCAAGTCGGTCCCACCGAAAACCCTAACGGTCACATTATGAACTAAATCGGTTTGACCGAGTTGTATGATTCGGTCCCACTGAGTTTGGTGATTTGTGTGTAACAGTTAGATTTTGTGTGGAGGCTATATATACCCCTCCACCCACTCTTCATTCGAAGAGAGAGCCATCAGAACATGCCTACACTTCCAACATACATTTTCTGAGAGAGAACCACCTACACTTGTGTTGAGGCCAAGATACTTCATTCCAACCACATAAATCTTGATCTCTAGCCTTTCCCAAGTTGCTTTCCACTCAAATCATCTTTCCACCAAATCCTATCCTACGAGAGAGAGTTGAGTGTTGGGGAGACTATCATTTGAAGCACAAGAGCAAGGAGTTCATCATCAACACACCATTTGTTACCTCTTGGAGAGTGGTGTCTCCTAGATTGGTTAGGTGTCACTTGGGAGCCTCCGTCAAGATTGTGGAGTTGAACCAAGGAGTTTGTACGGGCAAGGAGATCGCCTACTTCGTGAAGATCTACCCTAGTGAGGCAATCCTTCATGGGCGATGGCTATGGTGGGATAGACAAGGTTGCTTCTCTGTGGACCCTCCGTGGGTGGAGCCCTCCGTGGACTCACGCAACTGTTACCCTTCGTGGGTTAAAGTCTCCATCAACGTGGATGTACGATAGCACCACCTATCGGAACCACGCCAAAAATCTCCGTGTCTCCAATTTCGTTTGCACACTCCAATCCCATCGCTTTACATTCTTGCAACTTGCATGACTTACTTTCCACTGCTCATATACTCTTGTCATGCTTGCTTGAGATGTATTTTGAATGTTCAAACTTGTGCCAAAACTCCAATTCAACTTAAAGAAATTAAAAACTGCAACTTTTCTTGCTAAGAGTCTATTCACCCCCCTCTAGACACCTCTTCTCGGTCCTACACATCCATTTGCCATATTTAATAATCATAAAATGCGGCAATGGCTAACATGATTCGGACAGACTTAAGCATCGCTACGGGTGAGGAAGTCTCATCATAGTCAACTCCTTGAACTTGTTGAAAACTTTTCGCGACAAGTCGAGCTTTGTAGACAGTAACATTACCATCAACATCAGTCTTCTTCTTGAAGATCCATTTATTCTCAATGGCTTGCTGATCATCGGGCAAGTCAACCAAAGTCCACAATTTGTTCTCATACATGCATCCTATCTTAGATTTCATGGCCTCAAGCCATTTATCAGAATCTGGGCTCATCATCGCTTCCTCCTAGTTCATAGGTTCATCATGGTCTAGTAACATTACTTCTAGAACAGGATTACCGTACCACTCTGGTGTGGAACATGCTCTGGTTGACCTACGAGGTTCGGTAGTAACTTGATCTGAAGTTTCATGATCATTATCATTAGCTTCCTCTCCAGTTGGTGTAGGCATCACGGGAACGATTTTTTGTGCTGAACTACTTTGCAATTTGAGAGAAGGTACAATTACCTCATCAGGTTCTACCTTCCTCCCACTCACTTCTTTCAAGAGAAACTCCTTCTCTAGAAAGGATCCATTCTTAGCAACGAAGATCTTGCCTTCGGATCTGTGATAGAAAGTGTACCCAATAGTTCTTTTGGGTATCCAATGAAGACACACTTCTCCAATTTGGGTTCGAGCTTATCAGGCTGAAGCTTTTTCACATAAGCATCACAACTCCAAACTTTAAGAAACGACATCTTAGGTTTGTTGCCAAACCACAGTTCATACGGTGTCATCTCAAAGGATTTAGATGGTGCCCTATTTAAAGTGAATGCAACTGTCTCCAATGCATAACCCCAAAATGATAGTGGTAAATTGGTAAGAGACATCTGAAGGAAATATGCCCTAGAGGCAATAATAAAGTTGTTATTTATGTTTCCTTATATCATGATAAATTTTTATTATTCATGCTAGAGTTGTATTAACCGGAAACTTAGTACATGTGTGAATACATAGAAAAAACAGAGTGTCCCTAGTATGCCTCTAGTTGACTAGCTCGTTATTCAAAGATGGTTAAGTTTACTGGCCATAGACATGTGTTGTCATTTGATGAATGAGATCACATCATTAGAGAATGATGTGATGGACAAGACCCATCCGTTAGCTTAGCATAATGATCATTTAGTTTTTCTGCTATTGCTTTCTTCATGACTTATACATGTTCATCAGACTATGAGATTATGCAACTCCCGAATATCACAGGAACACCTTGTGTGCTATCAAACGTCACAACGTAACTGGGTGATTATAAAGATGCTCTACAGGTGTCTCCGATGGTGTTTGTTGAGCTGGCATAGACCGGGATTAGGATTTGTCACTCCATGTATCAGATAGGTATCTCTGGGCCCTCTCGGTAATGCACATCACTATGAGCCTTGCAAGCAATATATCTAATGAGATTAGCCACGGGATGATGCATTACGAAACGAGTAAAGAGACTTGCCAGTGACGAGATTGAACTAGGTATGATGATACCGACGATCGAATCTCGGGCAAGTAACATACCAATGACAAAGGGAACAACGTATGTTGTTATGCGGTTTGACCCATAAAGATCTTCGTAGAATATGTAGGAGCCAATATGAGCATCCATCTTCCTCTATTGGTTATTGACCGGAGATGTGTCTCAGTCATGTCTACATAGTTCTCGAACCCGTAGGGTCCGCACGCTTAACGTTTGATGACGATTTGTATTATGAGTTTCGTGTTTTGATGAACCGAAGTTTGTTCGGAGTCCCGGATGAGATCACGGACATGACGAGGAGTCTTGAAATGTTTGAGACATAAAGATTGATATATTGGAAGGTTATGTTTGGACACCGGAATGGTTTTGGATAGGTTAGGGCATTTTCCGGAGTACCGGGGAGTTACCGGAACCCCCGGGGGGTTAATGGGCCTTCATGGGCCCTAGTGGTAGAGAGGAGGCAGCGGCCAAGTGGAGGCCCGCGCCCCCCAAGCCCAATCCGAATTGGGTTATGGTTGGGGGGGGGCGGCCCCCCTTTCCTTCTCTCCTTCTCCTCTTTCCCCCTTCTCCTTGTAGGAATGGGAAGGGGGGGCGAATCCTACTTGGACCGGGAGTCCAAGTAGGAGTCCCCCCCAATGCGCGCCACACCTATGGCCAGCCTCCTCTCCTCCCCCTTTATATACGTGGAGAGGGGGCACCCCAAATACACACAAGTTGATCTTTTATCCGTGTGCGGTGCCCCCCTCCACAGTTACACACCTCGGTCATATCGTTGTAGTGCTTAGGCGAAGCCCTGCGTCGGTAACTTCATCATCACCGTCACCACGCCATCGTGCTCACGGAACTCTCCCTCGACCTCAACTGTATCAAGAGTTCGAGGGACGTCATCGAGATGAACGTGTGCTAATCGCGGAGGTGTCGTGCGTTCGATACTTGGATCGGTTGGATCATGAAGACGTTCGACTACATCAACCACGTTAATAAACTCTTCCACTTTCGGTCTACGAGGGTACGTAGACACACTCTCCCCTCTCGTTGTTATGCATCTCCTAGATAGATCTTGCGTGATCGTAAGTATTTTTTTTGAAATACCGCATTCCCCAATAGTGGTGTCAGAGCCAGGTCTATGCGTAGATGTTATATGCACGAGTAGAACACAAAGAGTTGTGGGCGATAATAGTCATACTGCTTACCAGCAATATCTTACTTTGATTCGGTGGTATTGTTGGATGAAGCGGCCCAGACCGACATTACATGACCGCGTTCATGAGACTGGTTCTACCGATGTGCTTCGCACACAGGTGGCTAGTGGGTGTCTGTTTCTCCATCTTTAGTTGAATCGAGTTTGACTACGCCCGGTCCTTGTTGAAGGTTAAAACAACACACTTGACGAAAAATCATTGTGGTTTTGATGCTTAGGTAAGAATGGTTATTGCTAGAAGCCCGTAGCAGCCACGTAAGACTTGCAACTACAAAGTAGAGGATGTCTAACTTGTTTTTGCGGGGCATGTTGTGATGTGATACGGTCAAGACGTTATGATATAAATTGTTGTATGAGATGATCATGTTTTGTAATAGTTGTCAGCAACTATCAGGAGCCATATGGTTGTCGCTCTATTGTATGAAATATAATCGCCATGTAATTGCTTTATCGCTAAGCAGTAGTGATAGTCGTAGAGGCAATAGTTGGCGAGACGACAACAATGCTACGATAGAGATCAATGTGTCAAGCCGGTGACGATGGTGATCATGACGGTGCCTTGGAGATGGAGATTAAAGGCACAAGATGATGATGTCCATATCATATCACTTATTTTGATTGCATGTGATGTTTATCCTTTATGCATCTTCTTTTGCTTAGTACGGCGGTAGCATTATAAGATGATCTCTCACTAAATTTCAAGGTGTAAGTGTTCTCCCTGAGTATGCACCGTTGCTACAATTCATCATGCCGAGACACCACGTGATGATCGGGTGTGAAAAGCTCTACATTCACATACAACGGGTGCAAGCCAGTTTTGCACACGCAGAGTACTCAGGTTAAACTTGATGAGCCTAGCATATGCAGATATGGCCCAGGAACACTGAGACGAAAAGGTCGAGCGTGAATCATATAGTAGATATGATCAACATAGTGATGTTCACCATTGAAAACTTCTCTATCTCACATGATGATCGGACATGGTTTAGTTGATATGGATCACGTGATCATTTAGATGACTAGAGAGATGTCTATCTAAGTGGGAGTTCTTAAGTAATATGATTAAATTGAACTTTAATTTATCATGAACTTAGTACCTGATAGTATTTTGCATGTCTATGTTGTTGTAGATAAATGGCTCGTGCTACAGTTCCTTTGAATGTTAATGCGTTCGTAGAGAAAGCTAAGTTGAAAGATGATGGTAGCAACTACACGGACTAGGTTCGTAACTTGAGGATTATCCTCATTGCTGCATAGAAGAATTACGTCATGGAAACACCGCTAGGTGCATAGCCCGCTACAGGAGCAACACCAGATGTTATGAACGTCTAGCAGAACAAAGCTGGTGACTACTAGATAGGTCAGCGTGCCATGCTTTACAGCTTAGAATCGGGACTAAAGACGTTTTGAACGTCATGGAGCATATGAGATGTTCTAGGAGTTGAAGTTGACATTTCAAGCAAATGCCCGAATTGAGAGATATGAAGTCTCCAATAAGTTCTACAGCTGCAAGATGGAGGAGAATAGTTCTGTCGGTGAACATATACTCAGAATGTCTGGGTACCACAACCACTTGACTCAACTGGGAGTTAATCTTCCTGATGATAGTGTCATTGACAGAGTTCTTTAATCACGGCCACCAAGCTACAAAAGCTTCGTGATGAACTATAATATGCAATGGATGGATAAGACAATTTCCGAGCTCTTCGCAGTGCTAAAGGCTGCGGAGGTAGAAATCAAGAAGGAGCATCAAGTGTTGATGGTCAACAAGACAACTAGTTTCAAGAAGAAGGGCAGAGGGAAGAAGGGGAACTTCAAGAAGAACAGCAAGCAAGTTGCTGCTCAAGTGAAGAAGCCCTAGTCTGGACCTAAGCCCGAGACTGAGTGCTTCTACTTTGAAGGGACTGGTCACTGGAGGCGGAACTGCCCCAAGTATTTGGCAGATAAGAAGGATGGCAAAGTGAAAGGTATATTTGATATACATGTTATTGATGTGTACCTTACTAGTGCTCACAGTAGTGCCTGGGTATTTGATACTGGTTCTGTTGCTCATATCTGCACCTCGAAACAGGGGCTACAGATTAAGCAAAGATTGGCTAAGGACGAGGTGACGATGCGCGTGGGAAATGCTTCCAAAGTCGATGTGATCGCGGTCGGCACGCTACCTCTACATCTACCTTAGGGATTAGTTTTGACCTGAATAATTGTTATTTGGTGCCAACGTTAAGCATGAAAATTATATCTGGATCTTGTTTGATGCGAGGCGGGTATTCATTTAAATCAGAGAATAATGGTTTTTCTATTTATATGAGTAATATCTTTTATGGTCAAGCACCCTTAATGAGTGGTCTATTTTTATTGAATCTCGATAGTAGTGATACACATATTCATAGTATTGAAGCCAAAATATATAAGTTTAATAATGATAGTGCAACTTATTTGTGGCACTGCCGTTCAGATCGTATTGGTGTAAAGTGCATGAAGAAACTCCATGCTGATGGGCTTTTGGAATCACTTGATTATGAATCCCTTGATGCTTGCGAACCATGCCTCATGGGCAAGATGAGTAAGACTTCATTCTCTGGAACAATGGAGCGAGCAATAGACTTATTGGAAATAATACATACTGATGTATGCGGTCCGATGAGTATTGATGCTCGCGGCGGGTATCATTATTTTTTGACCTTCACAGATGATTTGAGCAGATATGGGTATACCTACTTGATGAAACATAAGTCTAAAACATTTGAAAAGTTCAAAGAATTTCAGAGTGAAGTGGAAAATCATCAAAACAAGAAAAATAAGTTTCTACGATCTGATCGTGGAGATGAATATTTGAGTTATGAGTTTGCTCTTCATTTGAAACAATGCAGAATAGTTTCGCAACTCACGCCACCTAGAACACCACAGTGTAATGGTGTGTCCGGACATCGTAACCGCACTTTATTTGATATGGTGCGAGCTATGATGTCTCTTACTGATTTACCGCTATCGTTTTGGGTTATGCTTTAGAGATGGCTGCATTCACGTTAAATAGGGCACCATCGAAATCCATTCAGACGACACCATATGAACTGTGGTTTGGTTGGAAACCCAAGTTGTCGTTTCTTAAAGTTTGGGGCTGCAATGCTTATGTGAAAAGCTTCAACCTGATAAACTCGAACCCAAATCAGATAAATGTGTCTTCATAGGATACCCAAAGGAGACTGCTGGGTACACCTTCTATCACAGATCTGAAGGCAAGATATTCGTTGCTAAGAATGGATCCTTTCCAGAGAAGGAGTTTCTCTCGAAAGAAGTGAGTGGGAGGAAAGTAGAACTTGATGAGGTAATTGTACCTTCTCCCTTATTGTAAAGTAGTTCATCATGGAAATCAGTTCAAGTGATTCCTACACCAATTAGTGAGGAATCTAATGATGATGATCATGAAACTTCTGATCAAGTTACTACCGAACCTCATAGGTCAACCAGAGTAAGATCCACACAAGAGTGGTATGGTAATCCTGTTCTGGAGGTCATGTTACTTGACCATGATGAACCTATGAACTATGAGGAAGCGATGATGAGCCCAAATTCTGCGAAATGGCTTGAGGTCATGACATCTGAGATAGCATCCATGTATGAGAACAAAGTATGGACTTTGGTTGACTTGCCCGATGATCGGCAAGCAATAGAGAATAAATGGATCTTCAAGAAGCAGACTGACGCTGACGGTAATGTTAATGTCTACAAAGCTTGACTTGTTGCAAAAGGTTTTTGACAAGTTCAAGGAGTTGGCTACGATGATACCTTCTCACCCGTAGCGAGGCTTAAGTCTGTCCGAATCATGTTAGCAATTGCCACATTTTATGAAATCTGGCAAATGGATGACAAAACTACATTCCTTAATGGATTTCTTAAAGAATAGTTGTATATGATGCAACAAGAAGGTTTTTGTCAATCCTAAATGTTCTAACAAAGTGTGCAAGCTCCAGCGATCCATCTATGGACTGGTGCAAGCATCTCAGAGTTTGAATATACACTTTGATGAGTTGATCAAAGCATATAATTTTATACAGACTTGCGGCGAAGCCTATATTTATAGAAAGTGAGTGGGAGCACTACAGCCTGTCTGATAAGTACATGTGAAAGACATATTGTTGATCGGAAATGATGTAGAATTTTTTGGAAAGCATAAAGGAGTGTTTGAAGGGAGTTTTTTTTCAAAGAAATACCTTGGTGAAGCTACTTACATATTGTGCATCAAGATCTATAGATATAGATCAAGATGCTTGATAAGTTTTTTCAATGAGTACATACCTTGACAAGTTTTTTGAAGTAGTTCAAAATGGAACAGTCAAAGAAGGAGTTCTTGCCTGTGTTGCAAGGTGTGAAGTTGAGTGAAGACTCAAAACCCGACCACAACAGAAAATACAAAGAGAATGAAAAATCATTCCCTATGCCCCAGTCATAGGTTCTATAAAGTATGCTATGTTGTGTACCAGACTTATTGTGTACCTCACCATGAGTTTGGCAAGAGGGTACAATAGTGATCCAAGAGTGGATCACTGGACAGCGGTCAAAATTATCCTTAGTGGAATAAGGACATGTTTCTCAGTTATGGAGGTGACAAAAAGTTCGTCATAAAGGGTTACGTCGATGCAAGCTTTGACACTGATCCGGATGACTCTAAGTCTCAATCTGGATACATATTGAAAGTAGGAGCAATTAGCTAGAGTAGCTCCATACAGAGCATTGTAAGACATAGAAAATTAGCAAAATACATACGGCTCTGAATGTGGTAGACCCGTTGACTAAACTTCTCTCACAAGCAGAACATGATCACACCTTAGTACTCTTTGGATGTTAATCACATAGCAATGTGAACTGGACTATTGACTCTAGTAAACCCTTTGGGTGTTAGTCACATGGAGATGTGAGCTAATCACGTAAAGATGTGAACTATTGGTGTTAAATCACATGATGATGTAAACTAGATTATTGACTCTAGTGCAAGTGGGAGGCTGAAGGAAATATGCCCTAGAGGCAATAATAAAGTTGTTATTTATATTTCCTTATATCATGATAAATGTTTATTATTCATGCTAGAATTTTATTAACCGAAAACATAGTACATGTGTGAATACATAGACAAAACAGAGTGTCCCTAGTATGCCTCTACTTGACTAGCTCGTTAATCAAAGATGGTCAAGTTTCTTGACCACAGACATGTGTTGTCATTTGATGAACGGGATCACATCATTAGAGAATGATGTGATGGACAAGACCCATCTTTAGCTTAGCATAATGATCGTTTAGTTTTTCTACTATTGCTTACTTCATGACTTATACATGTTCCTCAGACTATGAGATTATGCAACTCCCGAATACCGGAGGAACACCTTGTGTGCTATCAAACATCACAACGTAACTGGGTGATTATAAAGATGCTCTACAGGTGTCTCCGATGGTGTTTGTTGAGTTTGCATAGATGAAGATTAGGATTTGTCATCGGAGAGGTATCTCTGGGCCCTCTCGGTAATGCACATCACTATGAGCCTTGCAAGCAATATGTATAATGAGATTAGCCACGTTATGATGCATTACGGAACTAGTAAAGAGACTTTCCAATGACAAGATTGAACGAGGTATGATGATACCGATGATAGAATCTCGAGCAAGTAACATACCGATGACAAAGGGAACAACGTATGTTGTTATGCGGTTTGACCAATAAAGATCTTCGTAGAATATGTAGGAGCCAATATGAGCATCCAGCTTCCGCTATTGGTTATTGACCGGAGATGTGTCTTAGTCATGTCTACATAGTTCTCGAACCCGTAGGGTCCGCACGCTTAACGTTCGATGACGATTTGTATTATGAGTTTCGTGTTTTGATGAACCGAAGTTTGTTCGGAGCCCCGGATGAGATCATGGACATGACGAGGAGTCTCGAAATGGTCGATACATAAAGATTGATATATTGGAAGGTTATGTTCGGACACCGGAATGGTTTCGGATAGGTTTGGGCATTTTCCGGAGTACCGGGTAGTTACCGGGAACCCCGGGGGGGGGGGTGTTAATGGGCCTTCATGGGCCCTAGTGGAAGAGAGGAGGCGGCGGCCAAGTGGAGGCACGCGCCCACCAAG
>NC_041386.1:164242148-164299129 GCF_002162155.2 Triticum dicoccoides
CCTTCACCTTGTAGGAATAGGAAGGGGGGGCTAATCCTACTTGGACCGGGAGTCCAAGTAGGACTCCCCCCTTGGCGCGCCACACCTATGGCCGGCCTCCTCTCCTCCCACCTTTATATACGTGCAGAAGGGGCACCCGAAAGACACACAAGTTGATCTTTTAGCCGTCTGCGGTGCCCCCTCCACAGTTACACACCTCGGTAATATCGTTGTTGTGCTTAGGCAAAGCCCTGCATCGGTAACTTCATCATCACCGTCACCACGCCGTCGTGCTGACGGAACTCTCCCCCGGCATCAACTGGATCAAGAATTCGAGGGATGTCATCGAGCTGAACGTGTGCTGATCGTGGAGGTGCCGTGTGTTCGGTACTTGGATCAGTTGGATCACGAAGACGTTCGACTACACCAACCGCATTACTAAATGCTTCCGCTTTTGGTCTATGAGGGTACGTAGACACACTCTCCCCTCTCATTGTTATGCATCTCCTAGATAGATCTTGCATGATCGTAGGTAAATTTTTTGAAATACTGTGTTCCGCAACAACATCATAGGTCGCACCATATCCAATCAAGTACGGTTACGACGTTCGGACACACTGTTACACTGTGGTGTTCCAGGTGGCATGAGTTGTGAAACTATTCCACATTGTTTTAAATGAAGGCCAAACTCGCAAGTCAAATATTCGCCTCCGCGATCACATTCTAGAAACTTTGTTTTCTTGTTACGATGATTCTCCACTTCACTCTGAAAATCTTACAACTTTTCAAATGTTTCAGACTTGTGTTTCATCAAGTAGATATATCCATATTTGCTCAAATCATCTGTGAAGGTCAGAAAATAATGATACCCACCACGAGCCTCAACACTCATCTGACCGCATACATCGGTATGTATTATTTCCAACAAGTCAGTGGCTCGCTCCATTGTTCCGGAGAACGGAGTCTTAGTCATCTTGCCCATGAGGCATGGTTCACAAGCTTCAAATGATTGATAATCAAGTGATTCGAAAAGTCCATCCGCATGGAGTTTCTTCATGCGCTTTACACCAATATGACCTAAACGGCAGTGCCACAAATATGTTGCATTATCATTATCAACTTTGCATCTTTTGGCATCAATATTATGAATATGTGTATCACTACCATCGAGATTCAACAAAAATAGACCACTCTTCAAGGGTGCATGACCATAAAATATATTACTCATATAAATAGAACAACCACTATTCTCTAATTTAAATGAATAACCGTCTCGCATTAAACAAGATCCAGATATAAGGTTGATGCTCAACGCTGGCACCAAACAACAATTATTTAGGTCTAAAACTAATCGCGAAGGTAGATGTAGAGGTAGCGTGCCGATGGCGATCACATCGACGTTGGAACCATTCCCGACGCGCATCGTCACCTCGTCCTTAGCCAATCTTCGTTTTAATCTGTAGCCCCTGTTTGTTACAAATATGAGCAACCGAACCAGTATCAAATACCCAAGCGCTTCTACGAGCATTAGTAAGGTACACATCAATAACATGTATATCACATATACCTTTGTTCACTTTGCCATCCTTCTTATCCGCCAAATACTTGGGGCAGTTCTGCTTCCACTGACCAGTCCCTTTGCAGTAGAAGCACTCAGTTTCAGGCTTAGGTCCATACTTGGGCTTCTTTTCGGGAGTGGCCACTTGCTTGCCATTCTTCTTGAAGTTCCCCTTCTTTCCTTTGCCCTTTTTCTTGAAACTAGTGGTCTTGTTAACCATCAACATTTGATGCTCCTTCTTGATTTCTACCTGCGCAACTTTGAGCATAGTGAAGAGCTCGGGAATAGTCTTATCCATCCCTTGCATATTATAGTTCATCACAAAGCCTTTGTAGCTTGGTGGCAATGATTGGAGAACTCTGTCAATAACACTATCATCTGGAAGATTAAGGCCCAGCTGAGTCAAGTGATTATGATACCCAGACATTTTGAGTATGTTTTCACTGACAGAGCTATTCTCCTCCATCTTGCAGCTATAGAACTTGTTGGAGACTTCATATCTCTCAACTCGAGAATTTTCTTATAATATTAACTTCAACTCCAGGAACATCTCATATGGTCCATGACATTCAAAACGTCTTTGAAGTCCCGATTCTAAGCCGTAAAGCATGGCACACTGAACTATTGACTAGTCATGAATCGAGCTTGCCAGACGTTCATAACATTAGCATCTGCTCCTGCAGCATGCCTTTCACCTAGCGGCGCATCAAGGACATAATTATTCTGTGCAGCAATGAGGATAATCCTCAAGTTACAGACCCAGTCCGTGTAGTTGCTACCATCATGTTTCAACTTAGCTTTCTCTAGGAATGCATTAAAATATAAGGGAATGGTAGCACGGGACATTGATCTACAACATAGATATGCAAAAGCTATCAAGACTAAGTTCATGATAAATTAAGTTCAATTAATCATATTACTTAAGAACTCCCACTTAGATAAACATCCCTCGAGTGATCTAAATGATCATGTGATCCATATCAACTAAACCATGTCCGATCATCACGTGAGACGGAGTAGTTTTCAATGGTGAACATCTCTATGTTGATCATATCTACTATATGATTCACGTTCGACCTTTCAGCCTCTAGTGTTCTGAGGCCATGTCTGTACATGCTAGGCTCGTCAAGTTTAACCCAACTATTCCACATGTGCAAAACTGTCTTGCACCCGTTGTATGTGAATGTAGAGCTTATCACACCCGATCATCACGTGGTGTCTCAGCACGACGAACTGTCGCAACGGTGCATAGTCAGGGAGAACACTTATACCTTGAAATTTTAGTAAGGGATCATCTTATAATGCAACCGCTGTACTAAGTAAAATAAGATGCATACAAAATAAACATCACATGTAATCAAAATATGTGATATGATATGGCCATCATCATCTTGTGCCTTTGATCTCCATCTCCAAAGCACCATCATGACCTCCATCATCACCGGCTTGACACCTTGCTCTCCATCGTAGCATGGTCGTCTCGCCAACTATTGCTTCTACAACTATCGTTAACGCATAATGATAAAGTAAAGCAATTACATGGCGTTTGCATTTCATACAATAAAGCGACAACCATAAGGCTCCTGCCAGTTGCCGATAACTTTTAGAAAACATGATCATCTCATACCATAACGTATATCACATCATGTCTTGACCATATCACATCACAACATGCCCTGCAAAAACAAGTTAGACGTCCTCTACTTTGTTGTTGCAAGTTTTTTTGGCTGCTACGGGCTTCTAGCAAGAACCGTTCTTACCTACGCATCAAAACCACAATGGTGATTTATCAAGTTTGTTGTTTTAACCTTCAATAAGGACCGGCCACAATCAAATTCGATTCACTAAAGTTGGAGAAACAGACACCCGCCAGTCACCTTTATGCAAAACTAGTTGCATGTCCGTCGATGGAACCGGTCTCCTGAACATGGTCATGTAAGGTTGATGTAGGCCGCTTCATCCAACAATACCGGTGAATCAAAATAAGACATTGGTGGTAAGTAGTATGACGATCACCGCCCACAACTCTTTGTGTTTCACTCGTGCATATCATCTACGCATAGACCTGGCTCGAGCCACTGTTGGGGAAAGTAGCATGCAATTTCAAAAAAATCCTATGCTCATGTAAGATCTATCTAGGAGATGCATAGCAATGAGAGGGGGAGATTATGTCCACGTACCCTCGTAGACCGAAAGTAGAAGCATTTGACAACGCGGTTGATGTAGTCGGACTTCTTCTCATTCCGACCGATCAAGCACCGAACGTACGGGCACCTCCGAGTTCTACACTCATTCAGCTCGATGACTGATAACCCACAAGCATAGGGGATCGCAACAGTTTTCGAGGGTAGATTATTCAACCCAAATTTATTGATTCGACACAAGGGGAGCCAAAGAATATTCTCAAGTATTAGCAGCTGAGTTGTCAATTCAACCACACCTGGAAACTTTATATCTGCAGCAAAGTATTTAGTAGCAAAGTAATATGATAGTAGTGGTAACGGTAGCAAAAGGTAATGATAACAAAAGTAATGTTTTTGGTATTTTGTAGTGATTGTAACAATAGCAACGGAAAAGTAAATAAGCGAAGAACAATATATGGAAAGCTCGTAGGCATGGATCGGTGATAGAGAATTATGCCAGATGCGGTTCATCATGTAACAGTCATAACCTAGGGTGACAGAGAACTAGCTCCAATTCATCAATGTAATGTAGGCATGTATTCCGAATATAGTCATACATGCTTATGGAAAAGAACTTGCATGACATCTTTTGTCCTACCCTCCCGTGGCAGCGGGGTCCTAGCGAAAACTAAGGGATATTAAGGCCTGCTTTTAATAGAGTACCTGACCAAAGCATTAACACATAGTGAATACATGAGCTCCTCAAACTACGGTCATCACCGGGAGTGGTCCCGATTATTGTCACTTTGGGGTTGCCGGATCATAACACATAGGTGACTATAGACTTGCAAGATAGGATCAAGAACTCTCATATATTAATGAAAACATAATAGGTTCAGATCTGAAATCATGGCACTCGGGCCATAGTGACAAGCATTAAGCATAGCAATGTCATAGCAACATCAATCTCAGAACATAGTGGATACTAGGGATCAAACCCTAACAAGACTAACTCGATTACATGATAAATCTCATCCAACCCATCACCGTCCAACAATCCTACGATGGAATTACTCACGCACGGCGGTCAACGTCATGAAATTGGTGATGGAGGAAGGTTGATGATGACGATGGCGATAGATTCCCCTCTCCGGAGCCCCGAACGAACTCCAGATCAGCCCTCCCGAGAGGTTTTAGAGCTTGGCAGCGGCTCCGTATCATAAAACGCAATGAATCCTTCTCTCTGATTGTTTTCTCCCTGAAAGCAAATATATAGAGTTGGAGTTGAGGTCGGGGGAGCTCCAGGGGGGCCACGAGGTAGGGGGCGCGCCCCCCACCCTCGTGGCTATGGTGTGGGCCCCCCTAGTCTTCATCTTTTGCAAGGATTTTTTATTATTTCCAAATAGATGTTCTGTGAAGTTTCAGGTCATTCCGAGAACTTTTATTTCTGCACGTAAATAACACCATGGCAATTCTGCTGAAAACAACGTCAGTCCGGGTTAGTTCCATTCAAATCATGCAAGTTAGAGTCCAAAACAAGGACAAAAGTGTTTGGAAAAGTAGATACGACGGAGATGTATCAACTCCCCCAAGCTTAAACCTTTGCTTGTCCTCAAGCAATTCAGTTGATAAACTGAAAGTGATAAAGAAAAACTTTTACAAACTCTGTTTGCTCTTGTTGTTGTAAATATGTAAAGCCAGCATTCAAGTTTTCAGCAAAGATTATGAACTAACCATATTCACAATAACGCATAGGTCTCATGTTTACTCATATCAATGGCATAATCAACTAGCGAGCAATAATAATAAATCTCGGATGACAACACTTTCTCAAAACAATCATAATATGATATAACAAGATGGTATCTCGCTAGCCCTTTCTGAGACCGCAGAACATAAATGTAGAGCACCTTTAAAGATCAAGGACTGACTAGACATTGTAATCCATGGTAAAAGAGATCCAGTCAAGTCATACTCAATGTAAACTAATAGTAATGAATGCAAACGACAGTTGTGCTCTCCAGCTAGTGCTTTTTAATAAGAGGATGATGACTCAACATAAAAGTGAATAGATAGGCCCTTCGCAGAGGGAAGCAGGGATTTGTAGAGGTGCCAGAGCTCGGTTTTGAAATAGAGGTGAATAATATTTTGAGTAGTATACTTTCATTGTCAACATAACAACCAAGAGATGGCGATATCTTCCATGCTACACACATTATAGGCGGTTCCCAAACAGAATGGTAAAGTTTATACTCGCCCTCCACCAACAAGCATCAATCCATGGCTTGCTCGAAACAACGAGTGTCTCCAACTAACAAGAGTCCCAAGGGGAGTTTTTTTTGCAATTATTTTGATTTGATTTGCATAAAGCATGGGACTGGGCATCCCGATGACCAGCCATTTTCTCATGAGTAAGGAGCGGAGTCCACTCCTCTTGAGAATAACCCGCCTAACATGGAAGATACGGACAACCCTAGTTGATACATGAGCTATTCGAGCATACAAAACAGGATATTTATTTGAAGGTTTGGAGTTTGGCACATGCAAATTTGTAGGATCGAAATTATGTCTAGAGGGGGGTGATTAGACTACTTGACCTAATAAAAACTTAACCTTTTCCCAATTTTAGTTCTTGGCAGATTTTAGCTAATTTAGGACAAGTCAAGCAATCATCACATGATTCAAGCAAGCATGCAAAGAGTATATAGGCAGCGGAAAGTAAAGCATGCAACTTGCAAGAATGTAAAGGGAAGGGTTTGGAGAATTCAAACGCAATTGGAGACACGGATGTTTTTCCTGTGGTTCGGATAGGTGGTGCTATCCTACATCCATGTTGATGGAGACTTCAACCCACGAAGGGTAACGGTTGCGCGAGTCCACACAGGGCTCCACCCAAGGGTAACGGTTGCGCGAGTCCACACCGGGCTCCACCCACGAAGGGTCCACGAAGAAGCAACCACCCACAAAGGGTCCACGAAGAAGCAACCTTGTCTATCCCACCATGGCCATCGCCCACACAGGACTTGCCTCACTAGTGGTAGATCTTCACGACGTAGGCGATCTCCTTGCCCTTACAAACTCCTTGGTTCAACTCCACAATCTTGTCGGAGGCTCCCAAGTGACACCTAGCCAATCTAGGAGACACCACTCTCCAAGAAGTAACAAATGGTGTGTAGGTAATGAACTCCTTGCTCTTGTGCTTCAAATGATAGTCTCCCCAACACTCAACTCTCTCTCATAGGATTTGGATTTAGTGGAAAGAAGATTTGAGTGGAAAGCAACTTGGGAAGGCTAGAGATCAAGATTCATATGGTAGGAATGGAATATCTTGGTCTCAACACATGAGTAGGTGGTTCTCTCTCAGAACTTATGAGTTGGAATGGTGTGTGTGTTCTGATGGCTCTCTCTTCCAATGAAGAGGAGGTGGAGGGGTATATATAGCCTCCACACAAAATCCAACCGTTACACACAGTTTTCCAATCTCGGTGGGACCGAATCAACAAACTCGGTCGGACCGAAAATGTAAACCTAGTGACTGTTAGAGATTTTCGGTGGGACTGACATGCAACTCGGTAGGACTGATATGGTTAGGGTTTGGGCATAACGTAATCTCGGTGAGACCGATTACACAAACTCGGTGAGACCGAATTTGGTAATTAGCTAACCAGAGAGTTGGTCAGGCAAACTCGGTGGGACCGATTTGTTCTTTCGGTGAGACCGAGTGGAACTCGGTGAGACCGAAAAGTTACAAAGGGGAAACACTGAGTTTACATTGCAATCTTGGTGGGACCGATTCGCTCTTTCGGTGAGACCGAAAAGTTACAAAAGGGAAACAGAGAGTTTGCAATCCCATCTCGGTGAGACCGAGATCCTTATCGGTAGAACCGAATTGCTAGGGTTTGGCAGTGGCTAATGACAAGTGAAACTCGGTGGCGCCAGATAGGAAGAATTGGTAGGACCGAGTTTGGCTTAGGGTTTAGGTCATATGTGGATATGGGAAAGTAGTTGAGGGTTTTGGAGCATATCACTAAGCACATGAAGCAAGAGGCTCATTAAGCAACACCTCATCCCTCCTTGATAGTATTGGCTTTTCCTATGGACTCAATGTGATCTTGGATCACTAAAATATAAAATGAAGAGTCTTGAGCTTTTGAGCTTGTGCCAATCCTTTGTCCTTAGCATTTTGAGGGTTCCACTTTCACATCCATGCCATGCCAATCATTGAGCTTTCCTGAAATAATCATCTTGGAATAGCATTAGCTCAATGAGCTATATGTTGTTATGAATTACCAAAACCACCTAGGGATAGTTGCACTTTCAATCTCCCCCTTTTTGGTAATTGATGACAACATATAGATCAAAGCTTCGACAAATGATAATAAGCATGAAATATATCGTCGCTTTGAGAAGTATGTGATAAGTAAGAGCTCCCCCTAAATTTGTGCATATTTAAAATTTTCTTTGGACTGCAAATGCACAAGGAGTTAGAGTCATGGGTTACTCTTCCATGTCACATACATCTTGGTGGAGCGCTTAAAATGATAAGAATGAAATACATGCACTCATCACCAAGAATAGTGAGTGATCACATAAGATAGACAAGATAATAGCATTAAGCAAGCATTAAGTGTAGCTTATGATCAAACACATAATCATCAATGTCTCACAAGCATAGTATCTCAAGCACTCAAAAGCAAACAAGTTTAAAAAAACACCAAATAAAGCAAGAGAGAAAAGCAACACTCTCTCTCTCGAAGCCTATGATCTATACATCTTCTCCCCCTTTGGCAACAAGTTACCAAAAAGTTCCTAGAAAATGCATAGCACTAGATCGACGCTCAGGCTTGATCTTCTGGTGGTGGTGGAGTCCGGATCACTCCAAGGACGAAGGCTTCGATAGATGCTGAAGTAGACGCTGGAGTTGGAGCTGAAGTAGATGCTGGAGCTGGTGGAACTGAGGCTGTGGCTGGTGCTGAGGTGGTGGCTCTAGTGTCAGCAACTGGCACGGCAAATGACCTCGGGCCTCGTGGCACTCTAGAAAAGGCATGAGTGGTAGTCCTGCCTCTCCTCTCCTACATGTCCTCCTGTAGCTGCTCCACTGCAGACTAAACTTCCGTTACTTTGACATCCAAGTCATAGAACTTCTGTTCCATGATTCTCTCTAGGCTCTGCTGATTTTGAGTGAGGGTGGCCAGACTTTGCTCAATCCTCAGCGTGGATGCAATCAAGTAACCAAGCTGCTCTTGTTTGGTCTTCAAGAAGTATTCAGATGCCTCCTCTTGAGTTGGCATCTTGGCAGCTTTCTCCTTCCTCGCCTTCTCCTTCTTTGCGTAAGCTTGTGCAGACGATGGCTCGTTCTCAGTCATGACAACTTGATTGTCCTCAAAGTCTGGACGGATGGGCAAATGTTCCTTATCCAATAAATATATGCACGTGCCCATCTTGGAGTTGATCAGCTCCTGAATTTGAGGGGCATATCCGCAACTCCTCTTCTGATCTGCTGCAGTCCTCTTGATTGTTTCCACTATGAGGCTCATCACCTTGAACTTCTGAGGCACATCAAACACATGTAGCAAGTTGATAGCATGGCCTCTGATCATCTTGTGATCTCCAGACTTGGGCAGTAAGGTGTGCCTTAGTATCCAATTGATCGTAGGCAGACCTGACAGAAGATAATGCACTGAGCCAAACTTGAAAGTATCAAGTGCTTCATTTGGGATCTCCTTGTACATGTTGGACATTGAGTTGTGGTCCATCTTCTTCTTGGCATATATGTCCATGTCGTCATCATGCTCCTCTGGGGCATTAATTAACTTTGCCCATTCCTCAACAGTGGATTGGTACCTCGTACCCTCAAACATCCATGTGATCCTCCCATCTGGATAAAAATGTGCCGTGGAGTAGAACTGCATTATAAGCTCCTCATTCCACTTTGTGAGCTTCTGCCCAACAAAGTCAGCTACTCCACAAGCTATGAAGCTGTCTTGCACTCCAGGATAGTGCTCTTCGTTGTCCTTGATATATTGCCAATCAACCCATCGCATGTCACAGACAATGGGCTTCTTATCTAGCAGCACTGTCTCACAAAAATCCTGCTGCTCCTTGGTGTGAAATCTGTAGTCCACGGCAGTCCTTCTCCTTGAAGCATACGGGTCTGCTTCTCTCCACTTCCTCAGCCCTGAATCTCTCCTGAGCTTCATATCCTCAGCCACAGGATGAGCATCGTTGTGGTCTGGGATCTTGGGCTTTAGCTTTCTCAGGACATTCTCTTCCTCTTCTTCTGCAACAGTCTCAGGCACTAGGGCCTTGTTCTTCTCAGCTGCAGGAATGCTACTTGTATTCCTCTTTGGTTTTGGCTTGGAGGCAGCTTTGGGCTTAGATGCAGTAGCCCCTGACCTTATGGCATCACCCATCAGCTTGGTTGCCTTGGGTGCTGGTGCAGCTACCTCTTCTTGCTCTTCCTCTTCCATGATGGAATCTTTTCCTAGCACTCTGGCTACGGTCTTCTTGACCCTTTCCTTCCTCTTCTTGCCTTCTGCAGCAACTGGTTCTTGGGGAGTGGGCTTCTGAGTTGAGGCTCTTGCCTTTGACATGGGCTGCCTGCCTGCTGGCCTTTTGATTTTCAGCCCTGGCTTTGTGCCTTGAGCTGGCTCAACTCTCTTGGAAGTGGCCTCTTCCTCTGCCACAAAGTCCTCATCTTCGGAATCTGAAGTCCTCTTCTTCCTCTGTCTCGTGGCATCCTTTGGCAAGTTGCTAGGGGTGCTTCCGCTGCCCTCATCTGAAGAACTTGAGGGACTAGTGCCCTCACTCATGTGCACCTGCTGCTCTAACATGTTTTGGCTATCACTTTGATCAGACATGCTGCAAACTGACTGCTGACCCTGTGAACAGATTATAGATGAGGTAGAAAGGATGAGCATCACAAAATGCAGAGATTTTTGCAAAAGAATGATCCAAAAACTTAGTTTTAGTTTCCCACTGAAATCATCTCGGATCTACCGATTTTCAAACTCGGTGATACCGAAGCAGTTTTGGAACCTAAACTAGTGAACTCGGTAGGACCGAGTCACAGTTCGGTGGCACCGAGACTGCTAGAGTTTCACAGAGTTCCAAAATCGGTCACACCGATAAGTAATTCTCGGTCAGACCGAGTCTTACTTGTGCAATGGCATAAGCCAAATCAGTGGGACCGAGTTTTTTAACTCGGTGGGTCCGAGATGGTTTCGGCGGAGACCTAAACCTAGAATTTTCGAATCAAACCTAATCTATGAGCGTTTTGACTGGATAGGAGTGTTTCAATCGTGGCAAGAATCATGAAGATCACAATGTGCTAGGAATCAGATTGGAGAATAGCACAAAGATCAAGTCCATACCCTAGTTCGGCGGGGACTTGCTACGGCGGCAACGGCAGGGCAGAATTCCCATTGACGGCGACGGAGACCAGCGACTGGAGGCGGCTGGCGGCGAGAAGACGATCCGGAGACCACGAGGGTAGAGCAGGCTATCGCGCGGGCGAAGGGGTTCAGAGAAATTTCCAAAAATTTGCCCTTGACTATATATAGCCCGACATTGTCGGTGTGACCGAGTGGAACAACTCGGTGGCACCGAGATTCATAACTGCAAGCAGTTACTGAAACTCGGTGTGACCGAAAGGTTCCAATTGGTTGCACCGAGATTGAAAACCTAGATCAACTTAATGATCTCGGTATGACCGAAAGTGGAGTATCGGTCAGACCGAGAATCATAAAGAGGTTTTGGAAGTTTAAGTCTATGACGAATCGGGGACTCCGAGCGCTCCTCACACAGAGTGGTTCGAATCTGACTTGATCAAATTTTGTGATGCAGCATGAATAGAGTTTGAGATGAGAAAAGCATAGATAGCTAGAGGAGGTTCTTAGGCATTCTTGTCCATCCACTTGGCAAAAAGAAATAAAGCCGAACAATCAAAACAACAAGTGGATGTCCTCGAATGAGTAAAATATGCATCCAGCATGCTCACACAATAAGATGGCAAATGAAATATGTGACAAGGCATGCACAACCAATTCTAGCATCTATCAAGCAATTTGCGATGACTAGATCATCTATATATGAGTATATTGACTTAGGAGTCAAGTGAGAACACTTGATCATAGGTCATACTCATCGTTTAAGCTCAAGTGGGGTTACCACTTTTACATAAAGCATTGTTGTGTTCACATCTTTAGAGTTGCTTTAGCTCAAGTCTTAGAGTAAAGCTCCCCCTAGATGTGATATCCCCCCTAAGAGGGATGAACTAACCTTGGGTTTTGTCGATGATGACTTCATGTAGATATTGAAGATGTGGATGCTCAATGTTGATGTAGATCTCTTGGAGCTATCCATTTGAGTGAATTGCACTTTCAATACCTACATGGGTTAGTCCCACAAGGAACAAACAAGGATATCCAGAGACATAGAGTGATGCACACACAAGATGATGTCCATGAAAACTTTTGGGTTACCTTGTCCCTTGTCTTACCAACAAGAGGGTTTGTGACTCCTTGAACTAGTGCAAGATGTGAAAGTTGATTGCACTTGTTCTTGCCAAAATGATAAGAGTGAAGTATGTTGGCGGAGTCACCCTCGAGAACTCTCTAGTTCTTCTTCTTTTGGATCCACACCATCTTGATGGGAATTCTTGGAGTTGTAGTCATACTTGATGAAGTGGAACTTGAAGTAGTCTTGGGAATCCACTTGACTAAGGTCTTTGGAGTTTCTTCAAATGCATCAATTTCCTCTTGAAGCTTGTCCTTGCCTTTTTGCTTGTAGTCTTGTGGTGGAAGATCATCTTGATCTTGTGTCCCCTTGAAAGAAGTATCATACTTCTCTTGTTGAGGAATAAACTTTGTCTTGGGGTATTGATATTCTTCCCACTCAACTCCATTGGCATTGAACTTTCGTTCAAAACCAACACCTTGATTCTTCCGGTGCATTCCTTGCTTGCGCACAATTTCCTCGAATTTCTTACTCCCGGCAAGGCTTTTGTACACTCCTTTCTCTATAATTCCCTTCAATAAACTATTTTCTTGCTCAAGTGTAACTTGGCTAAGAGAATCATTAGTGGAATCAAGAGAACTACTAGAAGCAACAATATTGGATTTAACATGATCATTGTCACTGCTAGAGGAAGAATCTTTCTTGTTACTAGACTTGACTTGAGGCATGTAAGTGGATAAGAGTAAACGCTTGGCAATGTAAGAAGAACTTTTCTTGCGGAGATCATCATTGATTGCTTTTAAGAACTCATGCTCTTGCTCAAGATTGAGCTTCTCAAGGCGTAATTTCTCATGAGCTCTTAAAAGTTCTCGATGATCTTCGAAGATGGTTTCATGAGCTAACTTAAGAGTGTTTAGTTCTTTAGTTAGGGCCTCAATCTTCTCCTTATCATTGTCATTCGCTTTATCTTGATTTGCATGTTTAATTGACATTTCATCATAGTATTCATCACTAGAGTTGTCAATAAGCAAATCATCACCTAACAAGTCATCTTCATCACTATTGAAATCAACATACTCGGGGTGTGTTACCTTAGGACCTTTGGACATGAAGCATCTTCCAATTCCTTCATTTGGTGAGTCAAATATGTCATAGGAGTTGGTTGACACAAGTGCTAGACCGGCAACACCTTCATCTTGAGTATCTTCGGAGTCGGAGTGATAACTTCTTTCTGGCTGTCGGAGTCGGAGCCGGATACCCATTCACCAACATGAGCTTGATGTCTTCGTCTTGTATAGCTCCTTGATGATTTTTCCTTCCTTTCCGAATCCTTGCTTCTCCGTGAGTATCTTCATTCATAACGATCATTTCTACTCCTTCTCTCTCTTGGTGGTGATCCTTTGCTTCTTCTTTTTGGAGAATCTTCTCTTCTCTTGTAGGGAGCCGTACACTCATTGGAATAGTGTCCGGGTCTTCCACAATTGTAGCAGTTCCGCTCTCGACTAGAAGATCTTTTGTCATTGTAGGACCTTGACTTGAAGCTTCTATCTTTGCTTCTACTCTTGTAGAACTTGTTGAAGTTCTTCACCATTAAGCTCAATTCTTCATTGAAGTCTTGTTTCTCACTTGATGATGTAGGGGCTTCACATGAGGCTTTATAGGCACCACTTGATTTGTTGTGAAGTTCCTCTTTATCCTTAAGTGACATCTCATGAGCAACAATTCTTCCAATCACCTCCGTTGGCTTGAGATCTTTGTAATTGGGCATCATTTGGATCAATGTGCACACGGTGTCATATTTTCCATCCAAGGCTCTTAGAATCTTCTTGATGATGAATCTATCGGTCATCTCTTCACTTCCTAAGCCGGCAATCTCATTTGTGATGAGAGCAAGCCTAGAGTACATTTCAGCGACACCTTCACCATCCTTCATCTTGAACTTGTCAAGTTGGCTTTGAAGCACATCCAACTTGGATTCCTTGACGGAGTGGGTACCTTCGTGCATATCAATCAAAGTGTCCCAAATTTCCTTTGCATTCTCAAGACGACTGATTTTGTTGAATTCTTTGGGGCACAATCCATTGAAGAGAATATCACAAGCTTGAGCATTGTATTGCAACATCTTCAACTCATCCAAGGTAGCTACACGGTTTGGTTCTCTCCCATCAAAGAAGTCACCTTGCAAACCAACACACACAATGGCCCAAATGGCGGGGTTATGTCCAAGAATATGCATTTTCATTTTATGCTTCCAACTAGCAAAATTAGTACCATCAAAGTAAGGACCTCTACGGTGATAATTTCCCTCGCTAGACGCCATACTCTCCTAGGTTGTGAAACCAAGGCTATGACCACCAAAAGCTATGGAGATCAAAGCAAATGGAGACCAAAGCTCTGATACCACTTGTAGGATCGAAAGTATGTCTAGAGGGGGGTGATTAGACTACTTGACCAAATAAAAACTTAACCTTTTCCCAATTTTAGTTCTTGGCAGATTTTAGCTAATTTAGGACAAGTCAAGCAATCATCACATGATTCAAGCAAGCATGCAAAGAGTATATAGGCAGCGGAAAGTAAAGCATGCAACTTGCAAGAATGTAAAGGGAAGGGTTTGGAGAATTCAAACGCAATTGGAGACACGGATGTTTTTCCCGTGGTTCGGATAGGTGGTGCTATCCTACATCCACGTTGATGGAGACTTCAACCCACGAAGGGTAACGGTTGCGCGAGTCCACACAGGGCTCCACCCAAGGGTAACGGTTGTGCGAGTCCACACAGGGCTCCACCCACGAAGGGTCCACGAAGAAGCAACCACCCACAAAGGGTCCACGAAGAAGCAACCTTGTCTATCCCACCATGGCCATCGCCCACACAGGACTTGCCTCACTAGCGGTAGATCTTCACGAAGTAGGCGATCTCCTTTCCCTTACAAACTCCTTGGTTCAACTCCACAATCTTGTCGGAGGCTCCCAAGTGACACCTAGCCAATCTAGGAGACACCACTCTCCAAGAAGTAACAAATGGTGTGTAGGTAATGAACTCCTTGCTCTTGTGATTCAAATGATAGTCTCCCCAACACTCAACTCTCTCTCATAGGATTTGGATTTAGTGGAAAGAAGATTTGAGTGGAAAGCAACTTGGGAAGGCTAGAGATCAAGATTCATATGGTAGGAATGGAATATCTTGGTCTCAACACATGAGTAGGTGGTTCTCTCTCAGAACATATGAGTTGGAATGGTGTGTGTGTTCTGATGGCTCTCTCTTCCAATGAAGAGGAGGTGGAGGGGTATATATAGCCTCCACACAAAATCCAACCGTTACACATAGTTTTCCAATCTCGGTGGGACTGAATCAACAAACTCGGTCGGACCGAAAATGTAAACCTAGTGACCGTTAGAGATTTTCGGTGGGACTGACATGCAACTCGGTAGGACCGATATGGTTAGGGTTTGGGCATAACGTAATCTCGGTGAGACCGACTACACAAACTCGGTGAGACCGAATTTGGTAATTAGCTAACCAGAGAGTTGGTCAGGCAAACTCGGTGGGACCGATTTGCTCTTTCGGTGAGACCGAGTGGAACTCGGTGAGACCGAAAAGTTACAAAGGGGAAACACTGAGTTTACATTTCAATCTCGGTGGGACCGATTTGCTCTTTCGGTGAGACCGAAAAGTTACGAAAGGGAAACAGAGAGTTTGCAATCCCATCTCGGTGAGACCGAGATCCTTATCGGTAGAACCGAATTGCTAGGGTTTGGCAGTGGCTAATGACAAGTGAAACTCGGTGGCGCCAGATAGGAAGAATCGGTAGGACCGAGTTTGGCTTAGGGTTTAGGTCATATGTGGATATGGGAAAGTAGTTGAGGGTTTTGGAGCATATCACTAAGCACATGAAGCAAGAGGCTCATTAAGCAACACCTCATCCCTCCTTGATAGTATTGGCTTTTCCTATGGACTCAATGTGATCTTGGATCACTAAAATATAAAATGAAGAGTCTTGAGCTTTTGAGCTTGAGCCAATCCTTTGTCCATAGCATTTTGAGGGTTCCACTTTCACATCCATGCCATGCCAATCATTGAGCTTTCCTGAAATAATCATCTTGGAATAGCATTAGCTCAATGACCTATATGTTGTTATGAATTACCAAAACCACCTAGGGATAGTTGCACTTTCAAAATTTACTTGGAATGGCAGGTAGATATTGTATATACGTAGGTATGGTGGACTCATATGGAATAACTTTGGGGTTTAAGGAGTTGGATGCACAAGCAGTATTCTCGCTTAGTACAGGTGAAGGCTAGAAAAAGACTGGGAAGCGGCCAGCTAGAGAGCGACAACAGTCATGAACATGCATTAAAATTAATCAACACCGAATGCAAGCATGAGTAGGATATAATGCACCATGAACATAAATATCGTAGAGGCTATGTTGATTTTGTTTCAACTACATGTGAGAACATGTGCCAAGTAAAGCCACTCGAATCGTTCAAAAGAGGATACCACCCTATCATACTACATCACAACCATTTTAATAGCATGTTGGCACGCAAGGTAAACCATTATAAGCTCCTAGCTAATTAAGCATGGCATAAGAAACTATGATCTCTAGTTGTCATTGCAAACATGTTTATTCATAATAGGCTAAATCAGGAATGATGAACTAATCATATTTACAAAAACAAGAGAGGTCCAGTTCATACCAACTTTTCTCATCTCAGTCAGTCCATCATATATCGTCATAATTGCCTTTCACTTGCACAACCGAACGATGTGGATAATAATAATAGTGCACGTGCATTGGACTAAGCTGGAATCTGCGAGCATTCAATAAACAGGAGAAGACAAGGCAATATGGGCTCTTGGTTAAATCAACAATAATGCATATAAGAGCCACTTCAACAATTTAATCATGGTCTTCTCCTATCGACCCCCAAAGAAAAGAAAAGAAATAAAACTATTTACACGGGAAAGCTCCCAACAAGCAAAAGAAGAACATGAAATCTTTTTGGGTTTTCTTTTTAATTACTACTACAAGCATAGAAATTAAAACTAGCTAAAAGCTACAACTAATATTTTTTCTTAAAGTTTATTAAGCACACAAGAAGAAAGCAAGAAAAGAAAATAAACTAGCATGGATATTACAATGAAAAAGTATGAGCACCGACATCTAGCAATGAGTGTGTGAACATGAATATGATGTCGGTGTGAAATACGTACTCCCCCAAGCTTAGGCTTTTGGCCTAAGTTTGTCTATGGCCACGGTTGGCCTGGCGAATATCCATAGTAATAATTGGGGTCGTACTGCGAAGAAGAAGACTCCGATTGCCACAGGTTGGCAATCATCTCCGGATTCCACTGGTAATTAGACTGTCGTGGAGGATCAACTTGTGGTTCCGACTCTGGCTCTGTGGCTGATGTAGGGTTCCGGTAAGCGTGAATGTCCTCCGACGAGACGAGGTACTGGCCTGTAGATAAATCAAACAAGGAAGGAGCAGGCAAGGTGATAGTCTTAGGATGACGTTTATCAAAGAACAATTTGTATTTCAGCTCCCCTCCATATTCTTTATAATAAAATCATGCACTACCATACTCTTATAATCTAAATAAATAGTAGGCAGCAATTTTTCTTCTTTTTCATAGTGCCTAATAGGTATGTTATAGTGTGCAGCAAGGCGTCAAGCATAGATACCACGAAATATGGGTCCTTTTGTACGGTTCAGACTTAACCGTTTAGCAATAATACCACCCATACTAACAAAGTCATCACGGAATAAACCATGGAACAAAATAAAAATATCAGGAACACTAAGGTTTCCACAGTTTCCGCGACCAATTAAGCAACAACTAGCAAATATTGCAAAGTACCGTAAAACTGGAAAATATATGCTAGTGATTCTTGCATCGGAAACCTTCCTAGTTTCCTCTACAGTGATAGTGTCAATAAACCCATCCACATCTTTATGATGTGGTTCCTCTAAGCTACCCTCGAAAGGTATTTTGCAAACCCTGCAAAATTCATATAGTGACATCTTCTTAACCACATCATATAAATGAAACTCTACTGAAGGAGGTGATTCCCTAGGATAATAGTAGAAGTTCTGCAGAAAATTATTGGTGAGTAAGAGATACTGTTCGCGTTGGTCGCGGAGGAAGTCGGTGAGGCCTGCATTCTTAGTCAATTCATAAAAGTCCTCATAAATCCCGGTGGCTCTCAAGAAATCATCGGAGGGCCATTCACACGGCCTAACCTCCGCGGTGCAAGGCAGATTATATTTGGACTTCTTTGCTTCTTCATTTTGCTTTTCCTTCGAGCTTCGGCTCGATGAGCCCCTCAAAAATCTCTTCATTATTTTCTGAAAAATTCTGAAATTTTAGTAACTTCAAATAAAAGTGAGCCAAGCTCAACAAAATTGATAGCAACAACTCCTACAAGTGCCTAGAACCTATATCATGCATTAGAACTACTTGGAACCATATAAATTTGACATGCAAGCTTAAGAACAGGGTCTCCTAGGCAACACAAATTTGCAATAAATAAAGCACTAGAACAAAAACTAATTGGACCAACGGAGGAGTCACATACCAAGGAACAATCCCCCAAGCAAAATGAGCTTGGACTCGGTTTTGAACTGGATAATCGTGTTTGTGGGAGGAAGAAGGAGTGTGTGGGTGCAAGAATAACTGGAGGAGGGCCACCATGGGCCCACGAGGCAGGGGGCGTGCCCTGGACCCTCGTGGCCAGGTGTTTGCTCCCCCTGCTGTGTTCTTAGTGCCAGATATTCTCAAATGTTCCAGAAAAAAATCATATTTAAATTTCAGGGCATTTGGAGAACTTTTATTTTTGAGGTATTTTTATATTGCACGGATAATTCAGATAACTGACAGAAAATAATATTTTTATTTTATTTAAAATAAATAACAGAAAGTAAAGGGAGGGTACAGAAGGTTGTGCCTTCTAGTTTTGTAACATCCCAAATTTTCAATTTGGAATGTTATACATTAGATCATCATGAATATCATATTTTATTTTGCATTTTGGTTGATCCTAGAAATTCTACGCAACTCAATGACCCACGGAGAGAGTTGGGGATTTCGTTATTTTCATATTTGAGTTTTCTCAAATTTTGAGAATAGGATCATTGGATTTTATTTATTTTATCATCAATTATTTCTATTACAAAAATATGAGATAGGGAATAAAATGACTTTCCCAAAATAAAGAAATATTGAGGATTTAATAATAAAATCAAATAGATTTTATTTCGGAGTTTTTCGGTGTTTTATTTGAATTTAGGAAAAAAGTGTGTTTTTCAAAATTGCATTTAGGGCCCAAATAAATGTTCACCTTGTGCGGCTTGATTTTAGAAGCCCGTGAAAATTTATTTCGGAATTTTTGGAGTCTGTTTTGTATTTATTTTTATTTTTCTTCCGAGCGGAATAATTAAAAAACCGAACTGACTTCGGGCCGTACCCGAGTGGGACACCGCCCGGGGGCAGCCTTTAAATAGCGCCGCCCCGAGCCGCCCCAACCCATCAGCCCTGCCTCGATCCGCGCGCGCCGCCGGAGCCACTGTCGCCGCCGCCGGAGCCACCGTCGCCGCCGCCGACGATCCCGCCGCCCGAGGTTCGTCGCGCCTCATTTTCCGTGCCGAAAAAAAAGAAGAGGAAAAAAAATCGGTGTTCGTCGTTTTTTCTTTTTCTCGAATTAAATCCGCGATTTTTTTGATCGCGATTCCTGATCCGATTTTCGTTTTAGTTTAACTTTTCGCTCATTTATCGGAATCAGGCGATTCAAGCGCCTAGAGTTTCGTCTCAAAACCCTCTATCCGTTTAACCAACTTAAACAAGTTTTTGCTACTATAAAATTTGCCCTAGATCCATATTACTAGAATGAAGTTGTTTTCTTTCGTCGTTTGACTTTCGTTGTTTCGTTCGATTTGATTCTTTTTGCCAACCGGAGTTCTTAAGTTGAACCTTCTGGTTAGATCTCTGATTTGAGTTTGACATGTGCATTAGATGAGTACTTATTGTATGCTTGTTTGTTTGTCTGTGATAGAATACCCGGAGTGCGCCGCCTGTTACTTCGAATCATTAGGTTTCTCGGATCATCAGCAAGGCAAGTAACACTTTGATCATACTTTTTTACTATCCAGTTTTATTGCATTAGATCAATCCTCACACATTGCATGATTAGGATCTAATTAAATTGTGGGATGGGAAGTAGATGAGGTAGTACCTATTACCTGTTATTATCAAACCTTTGGGAGTTACTTCTACGTTTGCTTATTATGCCATGCTATGCTAGTAGACGTGGATTGGGTGAGTGATATCCATGACAGATGTGAGTTTGTTAATTAATGGTTTATCTAAGGTGGCAACTTAAACACACATCTGGGTGGATTGAGGCACCTGGGTATTCCAGGACTTGCCTGTTTTCTTTTGGACCGCCACCCACGCTCAAAGGGATCATGAGACTATTCATACTAGAAACTTCCGTGTGCAGCCACAAGCTATTATGGGCTCTAGCATAGTTGACTAAGTTGTGCGAACTCTTACAGTGGTAGACTAGAAGATGTAGGGGATGTAGGTGGTACGGTCTACCCAATCGTAAGGTGCTAGCGCTTCTGAAAGACTATGTCTCGGTCATCCGTCTTCTCAAACACCATGTAGTGCGAGAAACCAAACGGAGGCGATCGAGTCTTGTGGGGAAAAGTGCGCAAACCTCTACAGAGTGTAATAAACTAATCATGGTTAGCTGTGTCCCCGGTTATGGACATCTTGAGTATCTAGTACTTGGATTATCATGTGAATCTCATCATGTTACTTTAAATAATTTTGTTGGGTTTAATGATGTTACTTAATTGGGATTGAGAATGCTGTCAACCATTCTCAATGTTCAACAACCACCATGATAGTTAAATAAAATTTATTCCTTTGTAGTAGGGAAAAATTGGCTTTTCGCAAAAGCCTTATAACCATAGAGCTTTTCCACCAGCCAAATATGCATATAGTATAGCTATTTCATTCCATTACTCTCTATGTGTTACCTTGCCAGCATATTCCATGTGCTGACCCGTTTCGGGCTGCAACGTTAATGTTGCAGACTTTTCAGACGACGATTAAGGAGTTTTTAGGTCGTGGTTCTATACTCAGTGATGCCGTTGGAGTTGATGGACTCACTTATCTTCCAAGCCTTCCGCTGTTATCGTTATTAGATGGCCTTAAGTCATATTTATTGTAATAAGTTCTCTTTTGAGACACTCGATGTAATAAGTGTGTGATTGCTAATCTGCTATAAATCCTCCGAGTACTGTGTGGTGTCAGCATTACTGATCTAGGGATGACACCGGAGCACAGAGATCAGACTGTTTGAGGTCTGGTCGCTACAGAGATGGTATCAGAGCACACACTGACTGTAGGACACGACCACTAAGCACAAGACCTAGATCACTATTCACTCTCTTCTCTTCTGACCTCTCATCTTTTCTACTCTTTAGGATGGCAGATGCAAGGAATAAGTTCACGCAACCGGATGAAGATACACCCTTTGGACGACACTTGAAGGAAGTCACTAGATACCTGAACATAGGAGTACCAAGTTTCACCAGAACCTACAATGCCACTTTACCTGAAGAAGAGCGCTGGATGATACAAGTTCAAGTTCCAGGAAGGACGTTCATGCCAGTCACTGAGCCCATAGAGTTTTCTTTTGATGCACCAACTTGGAGTCTAGGAAAGAGCATGGCAGCTCACATCGCCATGGGACGCATTGGAGAAGTCTACCGCAAGGATCTCAAGGATACTATCTACCAGATTTGTGGGCGCCGAGATGAACACTGGGAGATGATCAGCACCAGGAAAGATAGATCAATCGCAGCTTTTATCCAGGAGTTAAATCAGCACATTCGACAACAGGAGAACCAGATGTGCGCCGACATGATAGATTTGAAGAAGGCTAAGACTAGAATCAAGGAACTGGAGGAAGAACTCAAGGCTACACGTGAAGATTATGAAGAGGAAATTGAAGTATTGGTGGAGAAGAATGACGACCTGATCAAGAAGATTGGAATATTTATGGGAGACCCTACGCTAGTAGATGAAGACGAAGAACCCCAGGAGATTAGCCCGGAAGACTACATCATCATCGACGGCACCGACTCGGAACCAGATAGTAGCGATGATGACTATGTTGATGAAGCTGGAGCAGATATTATGGAGTCAACGACCGTAGAATATTTCTAGTAGACCACCTCATCAGTGGTAGTAGTCCACCATGTAAATATAATAGTCTGAGCACTTTTGTGATAGTTAGATCGATTGTATGCCTTGTTTGATTGATTGAAGTGAATTGTTTGTTTTGCCTCATGTGCATATGGGTAGTGTTTTCTCTTTAGACCCCCTCTATTCTTATATCTCATCTTTTCTAAAAACCCTTAGATGCCTCCAACCCAAGCTCTTAGGTCACCCATGTTAGTAACCTCGCCCGGAGCAGAATATGTGGCTAGTCTATGGTGTGATCGATTACCATTAAGGATTGGTAACTATGTTTTTCCCTCAGACCTAATAGTATTGGAATCTCAAGGATTGGATGTGATATTAGGCATGGATTGGTTATCAAAGTATGAAGGGAATATTGAGTGTGCTAGTAAGTCAATTTTGCTTACCACACCAGAAGGGAGAAGGATCAAGTATGTATCCTGGCATGTGCCAAAGAGGACTCAAGTAAATTGCCTAACATGAGTTGTGCAGGAGGAAGTACCAGTGGTAAGGGATTTCCCTGATGTATTTCCAGAGGAGTTGCCAGGCATGCCACCGGATAGAGATATTGAGTTTTTGATTGAGCTATTGCCAGGCACAGGGCCAATATCAAAGAGACCATATAGGATGCCAGCAAAGGATTTGGTGGAAATTAAGAAGCAGATTAAGGAGTTACTGGATAAAGGATATATTCGCCCAAGTTCTTCGCCTTGGGGATCACCAGTACTTCTAGTGGAGAAGAAGGATGGATCGTTAAGGATGGTTGTTGATTATCGAGGATTGAATGAAGTAACGATCAAGAACAAGTACCCACTACCAATGATCAACGATCTGTTTGATCGATTGCAAGGAGCTAAGGTATTTTCCAAGATCAATCTGCGATCAGGATACCACCAGTTGAAGATTCAAGAACAGGATATTCCTAAGACAGCTTTTACCACCAGGTATGGGCTGTACGAGTATACCGTTATGTCATTTGGTCTGACTAACGCACCTGCCTATTTTATGAACATGATGAACAAAGTATTTATGGAGTTTTTGGATAAGTTGATCGTAGTGTTCATTGATGATATCATGGTTTATTCGAAGAATGAAGAGGAACATAAGGAGCATTTGTGTTTGGTACTTGGAAAGCTCAGAGAACATCAATTATATGCCAAGTTCAGCAAATGTGAGTTTTGGTTGAAGGAAGTAGGATTCCTCGGACATGTTATATCTGGAGAAGGTATAGCAGTAGATCCCGCCAAAGTTGAAACCGTGACCAAGTGGGAAGCCCCAACAACAGTTGGAGAGATCCGAAGTTTTCTTGGACTCGCAGGATACTATCGGAGATTTATTGAGAATTTCTCAAAGATTGCGAAGCCTATGACTGAGTTGTTGAAGAAGGATACCAAGTTCATATGGACGGAGGAGTGTGAGGCTAGTTTCCAGGAGTTGAAGAAACGCTTAGTTACCTCACCAGTATTGGTTTTACCAGACCAGACCAAGGATTATGAGGTGTATTGCGACGCTTCATGTCGAGGACTTGGAGCAGTGCTTATGCAGGAAGGGAGAGTTGTTTCATATGCCTCAAGACAACTGAAACCTCATGAGTTGAATTATGCCACGCATGATTTGGAGTTAGCAGCCGTAGTGCATGCATTGAAGACATGGAGACATTTTCTCATTGGAAATCATTGTGAGGTGTACACAGATCATAAGAGCTTGAAATACATCTTCACACAGAAGGAGTTAAATCTCAGACAAAGGAGATGGTTGGAGCTTATCAAGGATTATGATATGAAATTGCATTATCACCTCGGAAAGGCTAATGTAGTAGCTGACGCATTAAGCCGTAAGAGCCATGTCAATACGTTAATGACGGGAGAAATACCCAAGGAGTTAGCAGAAAATCTTCGTGAACTATGTGTGGAAATAGTTCCGAGAGGCTATGTAGCAGCAATGGAGATTCAGTCAACTTTGATGGATAGAATCAGAGAAGCTCAGAAAGCTGACAAAGAGATTGCCTCCATTAAGGAGAAACTTAGCAAAGGAAAAGCTAAGGGATTTCGTGAGGATGAGCACGATACCCTATGGTTTGAAGACCGTGTTTACGTGCCCAATGACCCGGAGATTAGGAGGTTGATTTTGCAAGAGGCACACGACTCACCGTATTCAATTCACCCATGAAATACCAAGATGTATCTGGATTTGAAGGATATTTTCTGGTGGACTGGAATGAAGAAGGATATTGCGGAGTATGTAGCAGTTTGTGATGTATTCCAGAGAGTAAAGGCAGAGCATCAGAAGCCAGCAGGATTATTACAACCATTGTCAATACCCGAATGGAAGTGGGATAAGCTAGGCATGGATTTTATCACGGGATTGCCCAGGACTCGTTCAGGCTATGACTCGATTTGGGTTGTAGTTGATCGATTGACGAAAGTAGCTCATTTCATCCCAGTAAAGACCACTTACACCAGTGGTAAGTTGGCAAAGATATACATGACCAGGATCGTATGTTTGCATGAAGTTCCAAGGAGTATAGTATCAGATAGAGGAACCCAGTTTACCTCAAAGTTCTGGAAGCAGTTGCATGAAACTTTGGGTACCAGACTAGAATTCAGTACAACTTTTCATCCACAAACAGATGGATAGACCGAGAAAGTGAATCAGATTTTGGAGGATATGCTGAGAGCTTGTGCGCTAGATTACGGATCTAGTTGGGACGATAATTTGCCATATGTAGAGTTCTCTTACAACAACAGTTACCAAACCAGTTTGAAGATGGCCCCTTTCGAAGCTTTGTACGGAAGGAGGTGCAGGACACCGTTGTCGTGGGACGAAGTTGGAGACCGCCAGTTGTTTGGTCCTGACTTGATTAAAGAGTCTGAACAGAAGGTGAAGTTGATTCGTGATAGGCTCAAGGTAGCCCAGTCCAGATAGAAAAGTTATGCAGATTCTAAACGAAAGGAGACAGTTTACAAAGTCAGAGATAGGGCTTGTCTTCGAGTATATCCACTTCGGGGAACAAAGCGTTTTGGAGTTAAAGGGAAGTTAGCACCACGATTTGTAGGACCATACCGAGTTTTGGAGCGTATGGGAGAAGTGGCCTACAAGTTGGAATTGCCCGAAGGATTGTCAGGAGTACATGATGTGTTCCACGTTTCCCAGTTGAAGAAGTGTCACGCGGAGATGGCTGACATACCGTTGAGAGACACAGTGCCTTTGGAAACTATTCAGTTGGATAACGATTTGACCTACGAGGAGAAACCAATTAAGATCCTCGAGTTTGCCAGTCGAGTCACTCGCAGCAAGGTTATCAAGTTTTGCAAAGTTCAGTGGAGCCACCACACAGAGGATGAAGCCACCTGGGAGCGAGAGGAAGATTTGCTCAAAGACCACCCTCACCTATTTTCTAGCCAACCCGAATCTCGAGGGCGAGATTCATCTTAAGGGGGTAGGTTTGTAACATCCCAAATTTTCAATTTGGAATGTTATACATTAGATCATCATGCATATCATATTTTATTTTGCATTTTGGTTGATCCTAGAAATTCTACGCAACTCAATGACCCACGGAGAGAGTTGGGGATTTCGTTATTTTCATATTTGAGTTTTCTCAAATTTTGAGAATAGGATCATTTGATTTTATTTATTTTATCATCAGTTATTTCTATTACAAAAATATGAGAGAGGGAATAAAATGACTTTCCCAAAATAAAGAAATATTGAGGATTTAATAATAAAATCAAATGAAATTTTCTTTCGGAGTTTTTCGGTGTTTTATTTGAATTTAGGAAAAATGTGCGTTTTTCAAAATTGCATTTAGGGCCCAAATAAATGTTCACCTTGTGCGGCTTGATTTTAGAAGCCCGTGAAAATTTATTTCGGAATTTTTGGAGTCCGTTTAGTATTTCTTTTTAGTTTTCTTCTGAGCGGAATAATTAAAAAAAATGAACTGACTTCGGGCCGTACCCGAGCGGGACACTGCCCGGGGGCAGCCTTTAAATAGCGCCGCCCCGAGCCGCCCCAGCCCATCAGCCCCGCCTTGATCCGTGCGCGCCGCCGGAGCCGCCGCCGCCGACGATCCCGCCGCCCGAGGTTCGTCGCGCCTCATTTTCCGTGCCAAAAAAAGAAGAGAAAAAAATTGGCGTTCGCCGTTTTTTCTTTTTCTCGGATTAAATCCACGATTTTTCTGATCGCGATTCCTGATTCGATTTTCGTTTTAGTTTAACTTTTCGCTCGTTTATCGGAATCAGGCGATTCAAGCGCCTAGAGTTTCCTCTCGGAACCCTCTATCCGTTTAACCAACTTAAACAAGTTTTTGCTACTGTTAAATTTTCCCTAGATCCAGATTACTAGAATGAAGTTGTTTTCTTTCACCGTTTGACTTTCGTTGTTTCGTTCGATTTGATTCTTTTTGCCAACCGGAGTTCTTAAGTTGAACCTTCTGGTTAGAGCTCTTATTTGAGTTTTACCTGTGCATTAGATGAGTACTTATTGTATGCTTGTTTGTTTGTCTGCGATAGAATACCCAGAGTGCGCCGCCTGTTACTTCGAATCGTTAGGTTTCTCTGATCATCAGCAAGGCAAGTAACACTTTGATCATAGTTTTCTACTACCCAGTTTTATTGCATTAGATCAATCCTCACACATTGCATGATTAGGATCTAATTAAATTGTGGGATGGGAAGTAGATGAGATAGTACCTATTACCTGTTATTATCAAACCTTTGGGAGTTACTTCTACGTTTGCTTATTATGCCATGCTATGCTAGCAGACGTGGATTGGGTGAGTGATATCCATGACAGATGTGAGTTTGTTAATTAATGGTTTATCTAAGTGTTGGGGAACGTTGCAGAAAACAAAAATTTTCCTACTCGTTTCACCAAGATCATCTAGGAGTTCATCTAGCAACGAGTGATTAGATGCATCTACATACCTTTGTAGATCGCGCACGGAAGCGTTCAAAAGAACGGTGATGATGTAGTCGTACTCGACGTGATCCAAATCACCGATGACCAGCGCCGAACGGACGGCACCTCCGCGTTCAACACACGTACGGGACGGGAGACGTCTCCTCCTTCTTGATCCAGCAAGGGGGAAGGAGAGGTTGATGAAGATCCAGCAGCACGATGGCGTGGTGGTGGATGCAGGGCGTCACAGCAGCAGGGCTTCGCCGAGACTACGAGGGAGAGACGTAACGGGGGGAGATGGAGGCGCCAGGGGCTGGTCTGAAATCCCTCCTCTCCCCCCACTATATATAGGGGTGCCAGGGGGGACGCCGGCCCTAGTAGATGAGATCTACTAGGGGGGGGGCGGCCAAGGGGAGGTTTCCCTCCCCCCCAAGGCACCTAGGGGTGCCTTCCACCACATGGACTCTTCCATGGTGGAAACCCTAGGCGCATGGGCCTATAGGGGCTGGTGCCCTTGGCCCATCTAGGCCAAGGCGCACTTCCTACAGCCCATGTGGCCCCCCGGGACAGGTGGCCCCACCCGGTGGACCCCCGGGACCCTTCCGGTGGTCCCGGTACAATACCGATAACCCCAAAACTTGTCCCGATGCCCGAAATAGCACTTCCTATATATAATTCTTTACCTCCGGACCATTCCGGAACTCCTCGTGACGTCCGGGATCTCATCCGGGACTCCGACCAACATTCGGGTTTCTGCATATACATATCTTCATAACCCTAGCGTCACCGAACCTTAAGTGTGTAGACCCTACGGGTTCGGGAGACAAGCAGACATGACCGAGACGACTCTCCGGTCAATAACCAACAGCGGGATCTGGATACCCATGTTGGCTCCCACATGCTCCATGATGATCTCATCGGATGAACCACGATGTCGAGGATTTAATCAATCCCGTACGCTATTCCCTTTGTCTATCGATATGTTACTTGCCCGAGATTCGATCGTCGGTATCCCAATACCTCGTTCAATCTCGTTACCGGCAAGTCACTTTACTCGTACCGTAATGCATGATCCCGTGACCAGACACTTGGTCACTCTGAGCTCATTATGATGATGCATTACCGAGTGGGCCCAGTGATACCTCTCCGTCATACGGAGTGACAAATCCTAGTCTTGATCCATGTCACCCAACAGACACTTTCGGAGATACCCGTAGTCTACCTTTATAGTCACCCAGTTACGTTGTGACGTTTGGCATACCAAAAGCACTCCTACGGTATCCGGGAGTTAGACGATCTCATGGTCAAAGGAATAGATACTTGACATTAGAAAACTCTAGCAAACGAACTATACGATCTTGTGCTATGTTTAGGATTGGGTCTTGTCCATCACATCATTCTCCCAATGATGTGATCTCGTTATCAATGACATCCAGTGTCCATAGTCAGGAAACCATGACTATCTGTTGATCAACGAGCTAGTCAACTAGAGGCTCACTAGGGACATGTTGGTGTCTGTTATTCACACATGTATTAGGATTTCCGGATAACACAATTATAGCATGAATAAAGACAATTATCATGAACAAGGAAATATAATAATAATGCTTTTATTATTGCCTCTAGGGCATATTTCCAACTGTCTCCCACTTGCACTAGAGTCAATAATCTAGTTACATTGTGATGAATCGAACACCCATGGAATTCTGGTGTTGATCATGTTTTGCTCTAGGGAGAGGTTTAGTCAACGGATCTTCTATATTCAGGTCCGTATGTACTTTACAAATCTCTATGTCTCCATCTTGAACATTTTCACGAATGGAGTTGAAGCGACACTTGATGTGCCTTGTCTTCTTGTGAAACCTGGGCTCCTTGGTAAGTGCAATAGCTCCAGTGTTGTCACAGAAGAGCTTGATTGGCCCCGACGCATTGGGTATGACTCCTAGGTCGGTGATGAACTCCTTCACCCATATTGCTTCATGTGCTGCCTCCGAGGCTGCCATGTACTCCGCTTCACATGTAGATCCCGCCACGACGCTTTGCTTGCAACTGCACCAGCTTACTGCCCCACCATTCAAAATATACACGTATCCGGTTTGTGACTTAGAGTCATCCAGATCTGTGTCGAAGCTAGCGTCAACGTAACCCTTTACGACGAGCTCTTCGTCACCTCCATAAACGAGAAACATTTCCTTAGTCCTTTTCAGGTACTTCAGGATATTCTTGACCGCTGTCCAGTGTTCCTTGCCGGGATTACTTTGGTACCTTCCTACCAAACTGACGGCAAGGTTAACATCAGGTCTGGTACACAGCATGGCATACATAATAGAACCTATGGCTGAGGCATAGGGGATGACGCTCATCTCTTCTATATCTTCTGCCGTGGTCGGACATTGAGCTGAGCTCAATTTCATACCTTGTAACACAGGCAAGAACCCCTTCTTGGATTGATCCATATTGAACTTCTTCAATATCTTATCAAGGTATGTGCTTTTGAAAGACCTATGAGGCATCTCGATCTATCTCTATAGATTTTGATGCCTAATATATAAGCAGCTTCTCCAAGGTCCTTCATTGAAAAACTTTTATTCAAGTAGGCCTTGATGTTGTCCAAGAGTTCTATATCATTTCCCATCAAAAGTATGTCATCTACATATAATATGAGAAATGCTACAGATCTCCCACTCACTTTCTTGTAAACGCAGACTTCTCCATAAGTCTGTGTAAACCCAAACGCTTTGATCATCTCATCAAAGCGAATGTTCCAACTCCGAGATGCTTGCACCAGCCCATAAATCGAGCGTTGGAGCTTGCACACTTTGTCAGCATTCTTAGGATCGACAAAACCTTCCGGCTGCATCATATACAATTCTTCCTTAAGGAAACCATTAAGGAATGCCATTTTGACGTCCATTTGCCATATTTCGTAATCATAGAATGCGGTAATTGCTAACATGATTCGAACGGACTTCAGCTTCGCTACCGGTGAGAAAGTCTCATCGTAGTCAACCCCTTGAACTTGTCGATAACCCTTAGCGACAAGCCGAGCTTTATAGATGGTCACATTACCATCCGCGTCTGTCTTCCTCTTAAAGATCCATTTATTTTCTATGGCTCGCCGCTCAATGGGCAAGTCAGTCAAAGTCCATACTTTGTTTTCATACATGGATCCTATCTCGGATTTCATGGCTTCTAGCCATTTGTCGGAATCTGGGCCCGCCATCGCTTCTTCATAGTTCGAAGGTTCACCTTTGTCTAACAGCATGATTTCCAAGACAGGGTTGCCGTACCACTCTGGTGCGGAACGTGTCCTTGTGGACCTTCGAATTTCAGTAGGGGCTTGATCAGAAGTATCTTGATCATTGTCATTAACTTCCTCTCTAGTCGGTGCAGGCACCTCAGGAACATTTTCTTGAGTTGCGCCATTTTCCGGTTCAAGAGGTAATACTTCATCAAGCTCTACTTTCCTCCCACTTACTTCTTTCGAGAGAAACTCTTTCTCCAGAAAGGACCCATTCTTGGCAACAAAGATCTTGCCTTCGGATCTGAGGTAGAAGGTGTACCCAATAGTTTCTTTTGGGTATCCTATGAAGACGCATTTTTCCGACTTGGGTTCGAGCTTTTCAGGTTGAAGTTTCTTGACATAAGCATCGCATCCCCAAACTTTTAGAAACGACAGCTTAGGTTTCTTCCCAAACCTTAATTCATACGGTGTCGTCTCAACGGATTTCGACGGAGCCCTATTTAAAGTGAATGCGGCAGTCTCTAAAGCATAGCCCCAAAAAGAAAGCGGTAAATCGGTAAGAGACATCATAGATCGCACCATATCTAACAGAGTGCGATTACGACGTTCGGACACACCATTACGCTGAGGTGTTCCAGGCGGCGTGAGTTGTGAAACTATTCCACATTTTCTTAAGTGTGCCCCAAACTCGTGACTCAAGTATTCTCCTCCACGATCTGATCGTAGAAACTTGATTTTCCTGTCACGTTGATTTTCAACCTCACTCTGAAATTCCTTGAACTTTTCAAAGGTTTCAGACTTGTGTTTCATTAAGTAGATATACCCATACCTACTTAAATCATCAGTGAGGGTGAGAACATAACGATAGCCACCGCGAGCCTCAACACTCATCGGACCGCACACATTAGTATGTATGATTTCCAATAAGTCGGTTGCTCGCTCCATTGTTCCTGAGAATGGAGTCTTGGTCATTTTACCCATAAGGCATGCTTCGCATGTGTCAAATGATTCATAATCAAGAGACTCTAAAAGTCCATCAGCATGGAGCTTCTTCATGCGTTTGACACCTATGTGACCAAGGCGGCAGTGCCACAAGTATGTGGGACTATCATTATCAACCTTACTTCTTTTGGTACTCACATTATGAACATGTGTAGCATCACGTTCGAGATTCATAAAGAATAAACCATTCACCATAGGAGCATGACCATAAAACATATCTCTCATAAAAATGGAACAACCATTATTCTCAGATTTAAAAGAGTAGCCATCTCGAATTAAACGAGATCCCGATATAATGTTCATGCTCAAAGCTGGCACTAAATAACAATTATTAAGGTTTAAAACTAATCCCGAAGGGAGATGCAGAGGTAGCGTGCCGACGGCGATCACATTGACCTTGGAACCATTCCCGACGCGCATCGTCACCTCGTCCTTTGCCAGTTTCCGCTTATTCCGCAGCCCCTGCTTTGAGTTACAAATGTGAGCAACTGCACCGGTATCAAATACCCAGGAGCTACTATGGGCACTAGTAAGGTACACATCAATTACATGTATATCACATATACCTTTTGTTTTGCCGGCCTTCTTATCCGCTAAGTACTTAGGGTAGTTCCGCTTCCAGTGACCGCTTCCCTTGCAATAAAAGCACTCAGTCTCGGGCTTGGGTCCATTCTTTGGCTTCTTCCCAGCAGCTTGCTTGCCGGGCGCGGCAACCTCCTTGCCGTCCTTCTTGAAGTTCTTTTTACCCTTGCCTTTCTTGAACTTAGTGGTTTTATTGACCATCAACACTTGATGTTCCTTCCTGACTTCTACCTCTACTGATTTCAGCATAGCAAATACTTCAGGAATGGCCTTTTCCATCCCCTGCATATTGAAGTTCATCACAAAGCTCTTGTAGCTTGGTGGAAGCGACTGGAGGATTCTGTCAATGACCGCATCATCCGGGAGATTAACTCCCAGCTGAGTCAAGCGGTTATGCAACCCAGACATAGTGAGTATGTGCTCACTGACAGAACTGTTTTCCTCCATCTTACAGCTGAAGAATTTGTCGGAGACTTCATATCTCTCGACCCGGGCATGAGCTTGAAAAACCATTGTCAGCTCTTCGAACATCTCATATGCTCCATGTCTCTCAAAACGCTTTTGGAGCCCCGGCTCTAGGCTGTAAAGCATGCCGCACTGAACGAGGGAGTAGTCATCAGAACGTGCCTGCCAAGCGTTCATAACATCTTGTTCTGCAGGGAGAATGGGTGCGTCACCAAGCGGTGCTTGTAGGACATAATCTTTCTTGGCAGCTATGAGGATGATCCTCAGGTTCCGGACCCAGTCTGTATAGTTGCTGCCATCGTCTTTCAGCTTGGTTTTCTCTAGGAACGCGTTGAAGTTGAGGACTACGTTGGCCATTTAATCTACAAGACATATTGTAAAATATTTAGACTAAGTTCATGATAATTAAGTTCAACTAATCAAATTATTAATGAACTCCCACTTAGATTAGACATCCCTCTAGTCATCTAAGTATTACATGATCCGAGTTAAATAGACCGTGTCCGATCATCACGTGAGACGGACTAGTCAACATCGGTGAACATCTTCATGTTGATCGTATCTTCTATACGACTCATGCTCGACCTTTCGGTCTTCTGTGTTCCGAGGCCATGTCTGTACATGCTAGGCTCGTCAAGTCAACCTAAGTGTTTGCATGTGTAAATCTGTCTTACACTCGTTGTATGTGAACGTCTGAATAAAACACCCGATCATCACGTGGTGTTTTGAAACAGCGAACTGTCGCAACGGTGCACAGTTAGGGGGAACACTTCTTGAAATTAGTATGAGGGATCACCTTATTTACTACCGTCGTTCTAAGTAAACAAGATGCAAAACATGATAAACATCACATGCAATCAAATAATAAACGTGACATGATATGGCCAATATCACATAGCTCCTTTGATCTCCATCTTGGGGCTCCATGATCATCTTGTCACCGGCTTGACACCATGATCTCCATCATCATGATCTCCATCATCGTGTCTCCATGAAGTTGCTCGCCAACTATTACTTCTACTACTATGGCTAACGCGTTTAGCAATAAAGTAAAGTAATTTACATGGCGTTTCTTGATGACACGCAGGTCATATAAAAGAATAAAGACAACTCCTATGGCTCCTGCCGGTTGTCATACTCATCGACATGCAAGTCGTGATTCCTATTAGAATAGCATGAACATCTCATACATCACATATAGATCATTCATCATTCATCACAACTTTGGCCATATCATATCACAAACCACTTGCTGCAAAAACAAGTTAGACGTCCTCTAATTGTTGTTGCAAGTTTTACGTGGCTGAATTAGGGTTCTAGCAAGAACGTTTTCTTACCTACGTTAAAGCCACAACGTGATTTGTCAACTTCTATTTACCCTTCATAAGGACCCTGTTCATCGATTCCGCTCCAACTAAAGTAGGAGAGACAGACACCCGCCAGCCACCATATGCAACTAGTGCATGTTAGTCGGTGGAACCGGTCTCACGTAAGCGTACGTGTAAGGTTGGTCCGGGCCGCTTCATCCCACAATACCGCTGAAGCAAGAAAGGACTAGTAACGGCAAGAAAGTTGACAAATCTACGCCCACAACAAATTGTGTTCTACTCGCGCAAGAAGAACTACGCATAGACCTAGCTCATGATGCCACTGTTGGGGAACGTTGCAGAAAACAAAAATTTTCCTACTCATTTCACCAAGATCATCTAGGAGTTCATCTAGCAACGAGTGATTAGATGCATCTACATACCTTTGTAGATCGCGCACGGAAGCGTTCAAAAGAACGGTGATGATGTAGTCGTACTCGACGTGATCCAAATCACCGATGACCAGCGCCGAACGGACGGCACCTCCGCGTTCAACACACGTACGGGACGGGAGACGTCTCCTCCTTCTTGATCCAGCAAGGGGGAAGGAGATGTTGATGAAGATCCAGCAGCACGACGGCGTGGTGGTGGATGCAGGGCGTCACAGCAGCAGGGCTTCGCCGAGACTACGAGGGAGAGACGTAACGGGGGGAGATGGAGGCGCCAGGGGCTGGTCTGAAATCCCTCCTCTCCCCCCCACTATATATAGGGGTGCCAGGGGGGCGCCGACCCTAGTAGATGAGATCTACTAGGGGGGGGCGGCGGCCAAGGGGAGGTTTCCCTCCCCCCCAAGGCACCTAGGGGTGCCTTCCACCACATGGACACTTCCATGGTGGAAACCCTAGGCGCATGGGCCTATGGGGGCTGGTGCCCTTGGCCCATCTAGGCCAAGGCGCACTCCCTACAGCCCATGTGGCCTCCCGGGACAGGTGGCCCCACCCGGTGGACCCCCGGGACCCTTCCGGTGGTCCCGGTACAATACCGATAACCCCGAAACTTGTCCCGATGCCTGAAATAGCACTTCCTATATATAATTCTTTACCTCCGGACCATTCCGGAACTCCTCGTGACGTCCGGGATCTCATCCGGGACTCCGAACAACATTCGGGTTTCTGCATATACATATCTTCATAACCCTAGCGTCACCGAACCTTAAGTGTGTAGACCCTATGGGTTCGGGAGACAAGCAGACATGACCGAGACGACTCTCCGGTCAATAACCAACAGCGGGATCTGGATACCCATGTTGGCTCCCACATGCTCCACGATGATCTCATCGGATGAACCACGATGTCGAGGATTTAATCAATCCCGTACGCTATTCCCTTTGTCTATCGATATGTTACTTGCCCGAGATCCGATCGTCGGTATCCCAATACCTTGTTCAATCTCGTTACCGGCAAGTCACTTTACTCATACCGTAATGCATGATCCCGTGACCAGACACTTGGTCACTCTGAGCTCATTATGATGATGCATTACCGAGTGGGCCCAGTGATACCTCTCCGTCATATGGAGTGACAAATCCCAGTCTTGATCCATGTCACCCAACAGACACTTTCGGAGATACCCGTAGTCTACCTTTATAGTCACCCAGTTACGTTGTGACGTTTGGCATAACCAAAGCACTCCTACGGTATCTGGGAGTTACACGATCTCATGGTCAAAGGAATAGATACTTGACATTAGAAAACTCTAGCAAACGAACTATACGATCTTGTGCTATGTTTAGGATTGGGTCTTGTCCATCACATCATTCTCCCAATGATGTGATCTCGTTATCAATGACATCCAGTGTCCATAGTCAGGAAACCATGACTATCTGTTGATCAACGAGCTAGTCAACTAGAGGCTCACTAGGGACATGTTGGTGTCTGTTATTCACACATGTATTACGATTTCCGGATAACACAATTATAGCATGAATAAAGACAATTATCATGAACAAGGAAATATAATAATAATGCTTTTATTATTGCCTCTAGGGCATATTTCCAACACTAAGGTGGCAACTTAAACACACATCTGGGTGGATTGAGGCACCTGGGTATTCGAGGACTTGCCTGTTTTCTTTTGGACCGCCACCCACGCTCAAAGGGATCATGAGACTATTCATACTAGAAACTTCCGTGTGCAGCCACAAGCTATTATGGGCTCTAGCATAGTTGACTAAGTTGTGCGAACTCTTACAGTGGTAGACTAGCAGATGTAGGGGATGTAGGTGGTACGGTCTACCCGATCGTAAGGTGCTAGCGCTTCTGAAAGACTATGTCTCGGTCATCCGTCTTCTCAAACACCATGTAGTGCGAGAAACCAAACGGAGGCGATCGAGTCTTGTGGGGAAAAGTGCGCAAACCTCTACAGAGTGTAATAAACTAATCATGGTTAGCCGTGTCCCCGGTTATAGACATCTTGAGTATCTAGTACTTGGATTATCATGTGAATCTCATCATGTTACTTTAAATAATTTTGTTGGGTTTAATGATGTTACTTAACTGGGATTGAGAATGCTGTCAACCATTCTCAATGTTCAACAACCACCATGATAGTTAAATAAAATTTATTCCTTTGTAGTAGGGAAAAATTGGCTTTTCGCAAAAGCCTTATAACCATAGAGCTTTTCCACCAGCCAAATATGCATATAGTATAGCTATTTCATTCCATTACTCTCTATGTGTTACCTTGCCAACATATTCCATGTGCTGACCCGTTTCGGGCTGCAACGTTAATGTTGCAGACTTTTCAGACGATGATTAAGGAGTTTTTAGGTCGTGGTTCTATACTCAGTGATGCCGTTGGAGTTGATGGACTCACTTATCTTCCAAGCCTTCCACTGTTATCATTATTAGATGGCCTTAAGCCATATTTATTGTAATAAGTTCTCTTTTGAGACACTCGATGTAATAAGTGTGTGATTGCTACTCTGCTATAAATCCTCCGAGTACTGTGTGGTGTCAGCATTACTGATCCAGGGATGACACCGGAGCACAGAGATTAGACTGTTTGAGGTCTGGTCGCTACAAGTTTCATCCATCTCATGCTCATCAAAAGGAATCCACTAACAAGGTTGATTAAGTCTTGTTAACGAACTCATTCCGAATAACATGGAACCGGAGAAATTTCGAATAACACTATGTTACCTCAACGGGGATATGCACATCCCCAATAATAAGAATATCATATTTCTTTTTGACAGTAGGTAGAGGAAATTCAAAACCTCCAATAATAATCGATGGATTTTTTCCAATAGAATTGGTACTGTGGACTTGAGGTTCTTTCCTCAGAAAGTGTACCGTATGCTCATTACCATTAACATGAAAAGTGACATTGCTTTTGTTGCAATCAATAACAGCCCCTGCAGTATTCAAAAAGGGTCTTCCAAGAATAATAGACATACTATCGTCCTAGGGAATATCAAGAATAACAAAGTCTGTTAAAATAGTAACGTTTGCAACCACAACAGGCACATCCTCACAAATACCGACAGGTATAGCAGTTGATTTATCAGCCATTTGCAAATACATTTCAGTAGGTGTCAACTTATTCAAATCAAGTCTACGATATAAAGAGAGAGGCATAACACTAACACCGGCTCCAAGATCACATAAAGCAGTTTTAACACAGTTTCTTTTAATGGAGCATGGTATAGTGGGTACTCCTGGATCCCCAAGTTTCTTTGGTATGCCACCCTTAAAAGTATAATTCGCGAGCATGGTGGAAATTTGAGCTTTCAGTATCTTTCTTTTATTAGTAACAATTTCTTTCATATACTTAGCATAAGGATTCATTTTGAGCATATCAGTTAATCGCATACGCAAAAAGATAGGTCTAATCATTTCAAAGCGCTCAAAATCCTCATCATCTTTTTTCTTGGATGGTTTGGGAGGAAAAGGCATGGGTTTTGAACCCATAGTTCTCTTTCTTTACCGTGTTTCATAGCAACAAAGTCTCCCTTATCATAACGTTGATTCTTTGATTGTGGGTTATCAAGATCAACAGTAGGTTCAATTTCTATATCATTAGCATTACTAGGTTGAGTATCAACATGAACATTATCATTAACATTATCACTAGTTTCAGGTTCATTACTAGATTGTGTTTCAGCATCAGAAATAGAAATATCATTTGGATTCTCAGGTGTATCAATAACAGGCTCACTAGAAGTATGCAAAGTCCTATCATTTTTCTTTTTCTTCCTTTTAGAAGGACTAGGTGCATCTATATTATTTCTCTGAGAATCTTGCTCAATTCTCTTAGGATGGCCTTCAGGATACAAAGGTTCCTGAGTCATTCTACCAGTTCTAGTAGCCACTCTAACAGCATAATCATTATTCTTACTATTAAATTCATTGAGCAAATCATTTTGAGCTTTAAGTACTTGTTCTACTTGAGTGGTAACCATAGAAGCATGTTTACTAATAAGTTTAAGTTCACCATTAACATTAGCCATATAATCACCCAAGTGTTCAAGCATATCAACACTGCATTTTAATTCTCTACCAAAATAAGCATTAAAGTCTTCTAGCTTAGCCATAAATTTATCAAACTCATCTAAGCATGGGATAGCAAACTTAGTAAATGGGATTTCAACTTTATCATATCTATAGAGAGAATTTACCTTTACTACCTGTGTCGGGTTATCAAGACCATGTATTTCTTCAATAGGAGATGGATTAAAATTATGCATTTCTTTGACAGGCATTAAATTAAGACCATGTATTTCTTCAATAGGAGGTAAATTCCTAACATCTTCAGCTTTAATACCCTTTTCTTTCATGGATTTCTTTGCCTCTTGCATATCTTCACGACTGAGAAATAGAACACCTCTCTTCTTCGGAGTTGGTTTAGGAATAGGCTCAGGAAGTGTCCAATTATTTTCATTTGTCAACATATTATTCAATAGAATTTCAGCTTCGTCCGGTGTTCTTTCCCTGAAAACAGAACCAGCACAACTATCCAGGTAATCTCTGGAAGCATCAGTTAGTCCATTATAAAAGATATCAAGTATTTCATTTTTCTTACGAGGATGATCACGCAAAGCATTAAGTAATTGGAGAAGCCTCCCCCAAGCTTGTGGGAGACTCTCTTCTTTAATTTGCACAAAATTATATATATCCCTCAAAGCAGCTTGTTTCTTATGAGCAGGGAAATATTTAGCAGAGAAGTAATAAATCATATCCTGGGGACTACGCACACAACCAGGATCAAGAGAATTAAACCATATCTTAGCATCACCCTTTAATGAGAACGGAAATATTTTAAGGATATAAAAGTAGCGAGTTCTCTCATCATTAGTGAACAAGGTGGCTATATCATTTAATTTAGTAAGATGTACCACAACAGTTTCAGATTCAGCCATAAAAGGATCAGATTCAACCAAAGTAATTATGTCAGGATCAATAGAGAATTCATATTCCTTATCAGTGACATAGATAGGAGAAGTAGCAAAAGCAGGGTCAGGTTTCATTCTAGCATTAAGAGATTGCTGCTTCCATTTAGCTAATAACCTCTTTAGCTCGTATCTATCTTTGCAAGCTAAAATAGCTAGAGCAGCTTCTTTTTCCAAAACATAACCCTCAGGAATAACAGGCGATTCATATTTATTAGGGGGAGAGTCTTCATCATCACTTTCATCAATATTATCAGTTTCAATAATTTCATTCTCTCTAACCCTAGCAAGTTGTTCATCAAGAAATTCACCAAGTGGCACAGTAGTATCAAGCATAGAAGTAGTTTCATCATAAGTATCATGCATAGCAGAAGTGGCATCATCAATAACATGCGACATATCAGAACGAATAGCAGAAGCAGGTTTAGGTGTCACAAGCTTACTCAAAACAGAAGGTGAATCAAGTGCAGAGCTAGATGGCAGTTCCTTACCTCCACTCGTAGTTGAGGGATAAATCTTGGTTTTTGGATCTCTCAAGTTCTTCATAATGATAAGTAGATATAAATCCCAAGTGACTCAAAAAATAGAGCTATGCTCTCCGGCAACGGCGCCAGAAAATAGTCTTGATAACCCACAAGTATAGGGGATCGCAACAGTTTTCGGGGGTAGAGTATTCGACCCAAATTTATTGATTCAACACAAGGGGAGCCAAAGAATATTCTCAAGTATTAGCAGCTGAGTTGTCAATTCAACCACACCTGGAAACTTAATATATGCTGCAAAGTATTTAGTAGCAAAGTAATATGATAGTAGTGGTAACGGTAGCAAAAGGTAATGATAACAAAAGTAATGTTTTTGGTATTTTGTAATGATTGTAACAATAGCAACAGAAAAGTAAATAAGCGAAGAACAATATATGGAAAGCTCGTAGGCAATGGATCGGTGATAGAGAATTATGCCGGATGCAGTTCATCATGTAACAGTCATAACCTAGGGTGACACAGAACTAGCTCCAATTAATCAATGTAATGTAGGCATGTATTCTGAATATAGTCATACGTGCTTATGGAAAAGAACTTGCATGACATCTTTTGTCCTACCCTCCCGTGGCAGCGGGGTCCTAGCAGAAACTAAGGGATATTAAGGCCTCCTTTTAATAGAGTACCGGACCAAAGCATTAACACATAGTGAATACATGAACTCCTCAAACTACGATCATCACCGGGAGTGGTCCCGATTATTGTCACTTCGGGGTTGCCGGATCATAACACATAGTAGGTGACTATAGACTTGCAAGATAGGATCAAGAACTCTCATATATTGATGAAAACATAATAGGTTCAGATCTGAAATCATGGCACTCGGGCCCTAGTGACAAGCATTAAGCATAGCAAAGTCATAGCAACATCAATCTCAGAACATAGTGGATACTAGGGATCAAACCCTACCAAAACTAACTGGATTACATGATAAATCTCATCCAACCCATCACCGTCCAGCAAGCCTACGATGGAATTACTCACGCACGGCAGTGGGCATCATGAAATTGGTGATGGAGGAAGGTTGATGATGACGATGGAGACGGATTCCCCTCTCCGGAGCCCCGAACGGACTCCAGATTAGCCCTCCTGAGAGGTTTTAGGGCTTGGCGGCGGCTCCATATCGTAAAACGCGATGAATCCTTCTCTCTGATTTTTCCTCCCCGAAAGCAAATATATAGAGTTGGAGTTAGGTCGGAGGAGCTCCAGGGGGCGCACGAGGTAGGGGGGCGCGCCCAGGGGGGCAGGCGCGCCCCCCACCCTCGTGGCTAGGGTGTGGGCCCCTTGGTCTTCATCTTTTGCAAGGATTTTTTATTATTTCCAAATAGACGTTCCATGAAGTTTCAGGTCATTCCGAGAACTTTTGTTTCTACACATAAATAACACCATGGCAATTCTGCTGAAAACAGCGTCAGTCCGGGTTAGTTCCATTCGAATCATGCAAGTTAGAGTCCAAAACAAGGGCAAAAGTGTTTGGAAAAGTAGATACGACGGAGACGTATCAATGACATCCCTCGAACTCTTGGTCCAGCAAAGTGTCGAGGGAGAGTTTCGTCAGCATGACGGCGCGGTGACGGTAATGGTGAAGTGATCCGCGCAGGGCTTCGCCTAAGCACTACAACAATATTACCTGAGGTGTAAACTATGGACGGAGGCGCCACACACGGCTAACAGATGTTGTTGTGTGTTCTAGCGATGCCCCCCTCATATATATAGGTTGGAGGGGATTAGAGGCAGCCAAGGGGGTGCCCCAAGTAGGATGAATCCTACTTGGGCGCTTACCAATTCGCCCCCCCTTACCATATTCACCGGAGGGGGAAGGAAGGAGGAGGGAGGAGGGAAGCAAGGGGGAGGTCGAATCCCTCCCCTTCCATCTCTCTTCCCCTCTTTCCTTCTCCCTCGGGTGTGGCTCCTATGGGGAGCGTAGCAGCCCATGTTCGCTGCTGTGTTTCCCCTCTTGGTCCATTAGGCCCATATAGTTGCCAGGGGGGTGCCCGGAACCCCTTCCGATGACCCGATATGTACCCGGTACCCCCGGAACACTTCCGGTGTACGAATATCATCGTCCTATATATGAATCTTTACCGCTTGACCATTTCTAGACTCCTCGTCATGTCAGCAATCTCATCTGGGACTCCGAAAAACATTCGGTCACCAAATCACATAACTCATATAATACAAAATCTTCATCGAACGTTAAGCGTGCGGACCCTACGGGTTCGAGAACTATGTAGACATGACCGAGACACCTCTCCGGTCAATAACCTACAGCGGAACCTGGATGCTCATATTGGTTCCTACATATTCTACGAAGATCTTTATTGCTCGTACCGTAGTGACAACATACGTTATTCCCTTTGTCATCGGTATGTTACTTGCCCGAGATTCGATCGTCGGTATCTTCATACCTAGTTCAATCTCATTACAGACAAGTCTCTTTACTTGCTCTGTAATACATCATCCCGCAACTAGCTCATTAGTCACATTACATGCAAGGCTTATTATGATGTGCATTACCGAGAGGGCCCAGAGCTACCTCTCCAATACTCGGAGTGACAAATCCTATTCTCGATCTACGCCAACCCAACAAACACCTTCGGAGATACCTATAGAGCATATCTATAATCACCCAGTTACATTGTGACGTTTTATAGCACACAAGGTATTCCTCCGGTATCCTAGAGTTGCATAATCTCATAGTCGAAGGAATATGTATTTGACATGAAGAAAGCAATAGCAATAAAACTGAACGATCAACATGCTAAGCTAACGGATGGGTGTTATCCATCACATCATTCTCCTAATGATGTGATCCCGTTCATCAAATGACAACACATGTCTATGGTTAGGAAACTTAACCATATTTGATTAACGAGCTAGTCTAGTGGAGGCTTACTAGTGTTCTGTCTATGTATTCACACATGTATCAAGTTTCTAGTTAATACAATTCTAGCATGAACAATAAACATTAATCATGATATAAGGAAATATAAATAACAACTTTATTATTGCCTCTAGGGCATATTTCCTTCACATAGATGGATCGTTGGAGCTTGCACAATTTGTTAGCACCTTTAGGATCGACAAAACCTTCTCGTTGTGTCACAGACGATTCTTCTTTAAGAAATCTGGTAAGGAATGCAGTTTTGTCATCCATTTGCCAAATTTCATAATCATAAAATGCGTCCATTGCTAACATGATTCAGACTGACTTAAGCATAGGTACGGGTGAGAAGGTCTCATGGTAGTCAACCCCTTGAACTTGTCGAAAAACCTTTTCCAACAAGTCGAGCCTTGTAGATGGTGACATTACCATCAGCGTCAGTATTCTTATTAAAGATCCCTTTATTCTCAATGGCTTGCCGATCATCGGGTAAGTCCACCAAAGTCCATACTTTGTTCTCGTACATGCATCCTATCTCAGATTTCATGGCCTCAAGCCATCTGTCAGAATTTGCGCTCATCATAGCTTCTTCATAGTTTGCAGGTTTGCCTTGGTCTAATCATGACTTCCATGTCAGGATTACCATACCACTTTGGTGCGGATCATGCTTTTGTTGACCTACGAGGTTCAGTAGCAACTTGATCTGAAGTTTCGTGATCATTTTCATTTTCTTCCTCTCTAGTTGGTGTATGGATCACGGGAACAGATTTCTCTGATGTGCTACTTTCTAATTCGAGAGGAGGTACAACTACCTTATCAAGTTCTACTTTCCTCCCACTCACTTCTTTCGAGAGAAATTCCTTCTCTAGAAAGGATCCATTATTAGCAACAAAGATCTTGCCTTCGGATCTGTGGTAGAAGGTATACCCAATTGTTTCTTTAGGGTATCCAATGAAGACGCACTTCTCTGATTTGGGTTCGAGCTTATCAGGCTGAAGCCTTTTGACATAAGTGTCGCGACCCCAAACTTTAAGAAATGACATCTTAGGTTTCTTTCCAAACCATAGTTCATATGGTGTCGTCTCAACGGATTTAGATAGTGCCCTATTTAATGTGAATGCAGTTGTATCTAATGCATAACCCCAAAATGATAGTGGTAAATCAGTAAGAAACATCATAGATCACACTATTATCCAATAAAGTACGGTTACGATGTTCAGACACACCATTACGCTGTGGTGTTCCACGTGGCGTGAGTTGTGAAACAATTCCACATTATTATAAATGAAGGCCAAATTCGTCACTCAAATATTTGCCTCCGCGATCAAATCGTAGAAACTTTATTTTCCTGTTACGATGATTCTCCACTTCACTCTGAAATTCTTTGAACTTTTCAAATGTTTTAGACTTGTGTTTCATTAAGTAGATATACCCATACCGACTCAAATCATCTGTGAAGGTCAGAAAATAATGTTGTGGGCCAGCGCATGGTGGTTTTGAGTTCTTGAAGGGTAGCTTCCCAGGGATCAAGGTATACGCTGTGGGCCGGATGACCAAGAGTCGCCGCAACGAACTCTACATTGACGACACAGGTTGGTGTCCCGAGGCCGGCTCAATTGAGTACGGGTATCGGGTCCCCTTCGGCGGAATCCACGTCTTCATCAGCAAGATTGGTGAATCGGGCCTGAGCTGGACACCTACACCGACATCATCGAGACGGCTCGGCGCGCACAACCGGACAAGCCCAATCAAGCTGATGTGAAGCATACCTTTGTTGGCTTCATCCATGGGGCGGAATTTGAGGAAGGATATGTGTCTGGTGGTGAGACGGTCGTCTACTTTGATGGTGAATCGTCAACCCATGAGACCAATTCAATGTATGAACTGCAGGACGACCAGCTTGGGGGTTGTTCCGATGGTGACAGTATTCCGGACCCCCATGAGCCGCCAAACAAGGTTGTGATCTTCATGGCTAGTACACCTGTAACATCCCAAATTTTCAGTTTGGAATGTTATACATAGATCATTCATGCATATCATATTTTATTGCATTTTGTTTTGCGATCCTAAAAATCCTAAGCAACTCAAGGACCCACGGAGAGAGTTGGGGATTTCACGATTATCGTATTTGAATTTTTTTATCAAATATCGAAACGGGGATCATTTTTGGTTTTAATTATTTTTCTCTCTGAAAATATTTCATATTAAAATATATGAGAGGCGATGATATGACTTCTCCAAAATAAATGAAATATTGGAGGAAAATATTAAGATCAAATAAATAAATTTATTTGGATTTTATTGTTATTTTATTTGAATTAGAAAAATATGCATTTTCAAAATTGCATTTTTAGGCCAAGAAAGTGTTCACTTTGTTCTAAATATTCTATTTAGACGGTGAAAATTTGTTTTGGTATTTTTAGACTTTTATTTTATTTTCTAGGATTTTTCCAGTGGAATCTATTTTTTGAGTCAACGCACGACTAGGCCGAAGGCCCAACCGAGCTAGGCCGGCCCGCACCGCGCCACCGCCTCCGCCGCCGTTCCAGTCCGGCCGGGACACGAGCGAGCCGCCGTCGCCGCCCGGGACTCCTCCCGAGGCCGAGCCCCCCTCCTTAAATAGCGCCGCCCGCACCCTGCTGGACCCCCAAGTCGCCGCCGCCACCGCCCCTCGCCGCAGCGCCGCCGCCCCCAAGTCGCGTCGCCGCCGCCGCAAACCCCGCCGCCACGCGCTGCCGCACATCGCCGCCGCTTGTCGTTGCTGCTGCCGAGCTGCGTCGCCATGAACCCCGCGCCTCACCTCACCGCGCCGCCCGCGCAAGCCCGCCAGAGCCACCGCCGTTCGCCGGATCTCACAGGAGTCCAATGCCCGGATTTTTTCCGGTTTAGGTAAAACCGATCAGTTTTTTAGAAACCCTAGATGCGTTTTTTTATTTTGTTCAGTTCGGCTTTCTTGGTTCAGTTATTTAGCAGACGTTCATTCATTCGTTCGTTTTAACGAACCGCAGACAGTGAACGTTCATTCGTTAGCTTGTTCATCTCGTTTTATTTTCTAGGGCATTTCCGCGATTATTTTTTATCATGATTTCTGTCCTGATCTTCGTTTTAGTTTATCTTTTCGCTCGTTTATCCAAATCAGGTGAAACAAACGCCAAGACCTTCGTCTCGAAGCCCTCTTTCCGTTTAATCAACTTGAACAAGGTTCTGACAATTTTAAAATTTGGTTTAAAGTAGATTTGTTTTCGAAGTTCTTTTGACCATAGTTTTAGTTCCGTAGCTCCGATTCGATTGATTCCTTTTCTAGATCGAATCTCTCCAGTTGAGTTTTCAGATTCGATCTTCTTATTCGATATTTACTTGTGCATCTTTGCTTGAGTGCTTATGTATGCTATTGTTTGTTTGCGATAGAATTCTCGGAGTGCGCAGCGTGCTACTACGAGTCACTAGGTTTTGCGGGTCATCGGCAAGGCAAGTAACACTTTGATCATATCCCTTTTACCCAGTTTTTATGCATTAGTTTGAAACCCTCAAACATTGCATGAGTAGGGTCTCTTAACTTGTGGGTTTGGGAAGTAGATGATGAGGTAGAACCTATTACCCTTTTTATTATCAAACCCTGGGAGTTACTTCTGCGTTATGCTACTTATTGCCATGCTATGCTTGTAGACGTGGATTGGGTTTGAGAGTATCCATGACAGATGTGAGATTAGTAATTAACGGTTTACTTAAGGTGGCTACTTAAACACACATCTGGGTGGATTGGTTGCGGGCACCTGGGGATATACCAGTGCTGTCCTTTTTGGTTCGCCACCCGGGCTCAAAGGGATCATAAGATTATTCATGCTGGAAACTTCCGTGTGCATCCACAAGCTATGATGGGCTCTAGCATAGTTGAGTAAGTTGTGGGAAACCTTTCCATGATGGGCTAGCAGATGTAGGGGATTGTAGGTGTACCGGCCTATCTATCGGTTAAGGGGGCCTCTTTGGAAAGACTGTGTCTCAGTCATCCGTTTCTCAAACACCATGCAGTGCGAGAAATACAAGGGAGGAGATCGAGTCTTGTGGGGAAAAGTTCACAAACCTCTACAGAGTGTACAAACTAATCATGGTTAGCCGTGTCCCCGGTTATGGACATCTTGAGTATCTGGTTCTTGGATTATCATGTGGATCTCATCACTCTAAATTAATTTGCTGGGATGTTAATTACTTTTAATTGTGATTGAGATGGGGATTTACCATTCTCAATATTTTTTACAACAAACTTTGTAGTTACATAAAATATATTCCTTTGTTGTAGGGAAAATTGGCTTTTCGCAAAAACATTATAACCATAGAGCCTCCACCAGCCATATATGCATGTAGTGATAGCATTTACTTGTTCATTGCTCTACTGTGTTATCTTGCCAGCCTATTCGATGTGCTGACCCGTTTCGGGCTGCAACATATCATGTTGCAGACTTTTCAGATGAAGAGTAAGGTGTGCTAGGTCATTTGTCGTGCACTCAGCTATGCCGTTGGAGTTGATGGACTCACTTCATCTTCCAAGCCTTCCGCTGTTATCTTACTTAGATGGCCTTAAGCTATATTTATTGTAGTAAGTTCTCTTTTGAGACATTCAATGTAATAAGTGTGTGATTGCTACTCTATTATAAATCCATCAAGTATTGTGTGTGTCAGCATTACCGATCCAGGGATGACACTTATGCACAGAGACTTGATCCATTCGGGTCCGGTCGCTACAAGATGGTATCGGAGCACACGCTGAATGTAGGACACGACCACTAAGATGAGCCCTAGGTCACTCTTCTCTACTCATTTCTGACTTCTCTCCATTTTATACTCTGTAGGATGGCGGACACGAGGACTAAGTTTACACAGCCGGATGAAGACACGCCTTTTGGATGACAATTGAAGGAAGTCACTAGGTACCTGAACATTGGAATACCAAGCTTCACCAGGACCTACACCGCCACACTACCAGAAGAGGAGCGTTGGATGATTCGAGTTCAAGTTCCAGGAAGGACATTCACTACAAAAAAATACACTTCCGTGATGATACGTGTTTGTCACAGTAGGTCGCTTTTTTTGTCATGCATGTACATCCATGACAAATTTATGACAGAATCAAGATAGTCATACCTGTGCTGTCGTAGAAGTGTTCCATGACATTACCAAAATTATCATCACGGAAGTGTCCACTTCCATGACGATAAATCGCGCGTCACAGAAGTGCTTTCGTCAAGGGTGACCGACACATGGCATCCACCGTAACGAAACGACGTTAAGCTATCGGGTCGGGTTTTGGATCCGATAACCCGTTAACAGCCCCGGCCAATGGGAAATTTCCACGTGTAAAATTCTTATTGGCCGGACGAAACACGTGTCAGCTTGTCAGTGGGTTAGATAGGCGCCTATGATACGTCAACGCGTGGCACGGCCCAACAGAGGCCCATTCCTGTGAAAAGGCCGACCCGTTTGACTTGGTCAAAAGCTGGTGGGCGGGCCCATGGAAAGCCTATTAACGGCCTGTTTGAATATAGCCCATTTACAACCCGCTAACCCAAGGCCCGTTACGCCCTATCCGAATTAGGCCCAGTAGCGTCATCTGGGCCATCCAATATGATTCCATCCCGTTTTCACTTCTGGCCCATGTATGGCCCATGACGTCTTTCAGCCCATATGAGGCCCTATGTAACTCTTGGCCTACTAACGACCCGTGGTGAAACTGGCCCGTAATGAATAGTGTATCACTTTCACCCATTAACGGCCCATGGTGAAACTGGCCCGTAATGAACAGTGTATCACTTTATACCCATTAACGGCCCGTTATTCCGTTGGGCCGTTTCCACCCCATGTTATCTTTCGGCCTTCTCAGAGCCCATTTATTCTTGGGCTCATTTCCAGCATTAGTTTACTTACGGCCCGTTACTGTCATTTTCTGCTTGTGGGCCAAATTCAGCCCATGGATACAGTCGGCCCGTTTGTGGTCCGTTAATACGTTGGGCCGATTTCATAGCGTCATCAAATACGGCCTATTAACGATGGCCCGTTATGGTCGGCCCATGAACGGACGATTCCAACTCTAGCCCGTTTACGGCCATAATGCGGTCTGTTTGGCCCATGTTTGGCCAATTGATTATACGCCTTGTATAAGGCCCATTGATAATACGGCCCGCAGAAGGCCCATTGTTTCTACGGCCCGTAGAAGGCCCATTGTTTCTACGGCCCATAGAAGGCCCACTGTTTCTACGGCCAGTAGGAGGCCCAGTGTCACTACAGTAAATATTAGCCCATGGTTATTGTGGCCTAGTTTTAAAAAATAGGTTATTGCAGCCACTAGCTAACCGCGGAAAAAGAATTGCAATGACTACAAGAAAACAAATAAACAAGACAACAAGGAAATAAATACGCAAGCAACTAACGCTAGGCTATCACGGCTATTACACATATTACATCCACTGGGCATCAAAGTTCGCCACCAGTGCAAATATAGGGAACAAAGCAACATATCATATACACTGGTTGTCAAAGTTGGCGACCAACGCAAATAAACGCCGCAGCAAAACAAATCCAGAACTGAAACCACTTCAGAAGATCTCAAGAAACAATATCCTGGGTACCCATAATGCTGGCAAGATGCTTAGCAAGCTTATTAACTTTCTCTTGTTTGGCTCTTAAATCCTCCAGCGCTTGCTGTTGCACCAGAAAATATGCATCTGAATTCTGCAGGGACTTCCTCAGTCCTTCAGCTTCCTGTCGCAGCACATCTGATCGATGTCTTTCAACTTGAAGTTGAGACTAAAGAAGACGAACTGATTCAGGCAGCGAGTTCGAAGAGCTTGTGCCAGCAGTAGTGGCCAGTAACTCGAACACTACATCAAGACAGGACTTTTGGGTTTCCTCACTGTCGTTAAGATAGTTTTTATCAGCTTTCTTGGAGACCAACAGGGATGTCTCACTATCTTGAACCTTATCTGCATTACTTCCTTTACCATTGGATAACGCGGTACTGTTCTCCAATATTTTGTCCGCATTCTAAAAGAGAAACAAGCAGACACATCACATGTTTACCATGTTGTATATGAAACTCATTTTGGTAAATGAGTTCAGTAGTAAAGTGGATAGGATAATAGCATGAAACAAACATATATCTATGTACCATGGTCACTTTATGGTCTATATCATTCTAGTTTTTGTTGCCAAATCAAGATAGAGACACAGTTCAAATAATATTTGTTCAAGACAAGGCAGAATAGACAGAATATAAGTGTGGGTAACAATAGAGCAATAACAACTCTTGTAATGTGCATGACATGAGAACATAACTGTTAATTCAATTGAAACTGAAATCAACATAGAGCAGGTTACAACAGCAAACCAGTTAAAGAAACAAGTTTAAAACATACCTGTTGCGCCATTGGAGTTTCAATTCCATCCTTCAAATTTGAAAATAGTTGGTATGAGTAAATACAGTCATGCAAGAGCAAAGGAGTATGAACCATAGCTACATAACCTGACCTGAGAATAAATCTTCTTCTCTTTTAAGTGTTGAGTTGGGATTTGGAGTGGTGGTCCTCGTGCTTTGGGCATTGCAGTTCCCTTACTAACTGCTCGTGTTTGGGTGCTTTGTGGTGGAGACGGTGCTGTGTCAACTGGAACTAGGTTACTATCTGCCGGGGTTGGGGTTAGAAGGGGTGTAGTTGGTTCTGTGTCCAACTGGGTAGGGGTACAATCTGCGAGAGTCTGGGTTATGTGTGGTGGATCTGGTCCTTGGGCAAGTACAACCGTGGTTCTATCTGCATCAACTCGTAGCACTATCTTTTATGAAGACCGTGTTGTTACTCCCTTAGATACTTCCATCACGCTCTCCAATTCAAATGGCTGATAAACAAGAAAAGTAATTGAAAGTATAGACATTGTATGATAGACAGGTGCAATGGATAGTGGGGAATAAAAGAGGGCATGAAATAATTCATATTTATGTTGTCTAACCAAACAGGATAGCATGACACAATTTCACATATATGATGGCTAACAAAACAGGATAGCATGACACAATTTCACATTAAGATGGCTAACTAAAAAAGATGGAAAGACATAGTTCAAAATATGAGACTATGTAAACAGGATGACATGACATAACTATATAATGTGTGTATTAAATAGGTTGGCATGCCATAATTCACATACATTCACGGATAGAATTCCATAATTCAAAATATGATGACTGTAAACACTAAACAAGATGAGATGATATAACTATATGATGTCTTTACTAAATGGGTTTCCATGCCATAATTCAGATAGATGATGTGTATGTACTATGTAAACATGATGGCATGATATAATTCAAATATATGATTTATATAGTAAGCAAGTAAGCAGATGGCAATCCATATATGATGTAAAAACTAAGCAATGCAAGACAACATGCATGACATGGGTAATATAACCCTGACAAGTTTGAGCATAGACCTCAGGGGGGAAATAGGAGTGGTCATCAGTCTCTGAATCCTCCTCTGAGGAGCTCTCTGTAACCAGCAAGATGTCTGCTTTAGCAGGTAGCATTGTCTGCTCTAAATACCTTGTTTTCACTCCAGATACTTCCATCACCGCTTCAAATGGCTGATGCACAGGAAGAGTAGTTGAATATACAAACGTTGTCAAAAAATGGAACACGTAAATACAAAAAAATGATAGCATGATATAATTCACATACATGATGATTGGCTAAACAGCATGGCATTGCATAATTCACATATATAATGCCTTTGCAACAAGATAGCATTGTATAATTCACATATATAATGTCTTGCAATAAGATGGCAATGCGTAATTCACATATATGGTAATTAGACACTGAACAGGTGGCATTCACACAAAGCATGTCTAAACTAATCAAATGACATAGCAATGCGAGACACCATACGCACGATATGAGAAACATAACCCTGCCAAGTTAGAGCATACACCTGGGGGGGGGATAGGAATGGTCATCTGTCTCTGAATCCTCCTCTGAGGAGCTATCCATAACTAGCGAGATATGCGCTTCATCAGATAGCATAGTATGCTCTGAAGACCTTGTTTTCACTCCAGAATTTGCCATCACCGCGTCAAATGGCTGATGCACACGAAGAGCAGTTGAATGTAATAACATTTTTGACAAATGTAATATGTAACCAAAAAAAGGATGGCCTGATATAATTTACATATAAGATGACTGGCTAAGCAGGATGGCATTGCAAAATTCACATATATGATGCCTGGCTAAACAAGATGGCATTGCATAATTCACATAAACGATGAATAAACTAAACAGATGGCATTCGCACAAAGGATGTCTAAACTAAGCAGATGACATATTTGATGTATAAAGTAAGCAATGCAAGACACCATATGCATGATATAACCAACATCAGCATGCCAAGTTAGAGCGAAGACCTCAGGGGGTAAATAGGAGTTGTCTTCTCCGTCTGAATCCCCCTCAGAACAAATATCTTCCTCTCGATTACAATCCAAAATGCGTGGAGGGAGGGGCTGCCTTTGCGCCTACCATGGAGCGGCGTCTGCATGAAATTTTATTGCCACGCAAGGCTCGTCTCTTTTGCTCTACATGTTTAGTTCCATTGTTTACAATAACTGTCATGCATAGGAATAAAACATAGTGAGATTATGTAAGGAGTGCAGCAGAAATCCAGAGTGATGGTAGCAACCTGTGGATAGACCCAAAACCAATAATAGCAGGCAGATAATGGCTTCAGTTAAAAAATACAGATAATGGCTTCTTTACTGTTTGTTTCCCACCCAACATGAAACTCATAGTAGACACCGGAGATTAACCAGATAGTAGATAGATTCTGTTGATAGCGGCCCCGATATGTACCCCACAACCATTTAAAAACTCAAGTTTGACCATTAGTTTGGAGCTGACTCAGAGTCTAATCGGTGAACAAGACGATAAAGTAGCATGTAATATTAAGCAATGCATAATGTAAGCACACACGAAAGAGTGAGACCTCACTTGCGGACCCGTGTAGTCCTCGAGGGCATCTGCTCGGTTGATGATGGTAGTGCAGTTTTCATGGCTGCCAGCGGCGGGGAAGAAGATCTGAGGCGGCGAAAGATAGTCTAGAGGCCGAATCCCCGCTGTGCTGGACACTTCTATCATTGGAGCAGCTGAGCTGGGGTGGACGACGGCACAGCAGGAGCGGGATAAACCACGCAAGGTTTTCTTTGACAACTATCTGTAAGAGAAGTAATTCTGTAAGGGCTCGTTTGAATTGGAGGATTCCAACAATGCAGGGATAGGAAATAGACAGGAATAGGATAGGAATGCACGTACAAAACAGAGAATTTAAAAACACAGGATTTCTGGCAATCTGGGTGTTTGATTCACAACAATTGGAAGATCACAGGATGCAAAGAAGCATGGCGACATTAAGTCAAACCACAAGAAAATGTACGGTTATAATGCTATTATGCTACTATCTCTTAGTCTTGTGCTTCATGAATAGGAATTTGAAAAGGAGAACAAGTGAAAATTAAAATTCCTACGTTTTTTCTTTCAAGGAGACACTAAAGGAAGAAATCCGTGTGCTCAGTGGACAATATATATAACATGTAGAGTAAAAAAGAGATGCAACAAGTGTAGAACCTCTTTGGCGAAGCCATGTCGATCTCAGCGTGATTGGGTTGGCCGGTGAGGATGCTCCGGCTGATTTGGCTGTCGGAGGAGGGAAGAAGATCTTAGGCGTCTGGAGATGGAGCCCGAGGTACTACTCCGCTTTGATGGAGGGTTTCGTCATTGGAGCAGCTCCGGTGAGTTGTACGACGCCGAGGCTGAAGCAGGACAAGAGAGACAACGAACAACGTTAACCTGAGTGGAATTCTAATAGCATATCCAATACATGACGTAAAATATGTAACCACAAAGTGCTAGATGTAAAATACATCAGCTGCTCATCTCTGAACTTAACTGTCGAAATTGAACTTAACTGTCGAAATTGAACTTAACTGTCGAAACTGAATTTTGCTGTCGAAACTGAACGCACTAGCAAGGTGAGGCTACACGTCGGTCAACTGACTTTTTCATCTCTGGTCAGTCGATTTTGTAGCCGTTGGATACGAAATCAAGGGCCTGCGGTTCATCTTCAACCTACACCCCCCTGAGCCGGCCAAACAGTAGCCCCCCTCCGCCCGCGGCCGGCGGTGCGCCGCCCCGCCCGCCCCGAAAACACTCCCCACCGCTGGTCCGCCGCCGCCCCGGCCATCCCTCTAGGCCACCCCGTGCCGAGCTTTTTCTCCGGCGATCCCCACACCACCGCCCTGCCAACGCCCCACCACCGCTAGCGACCACCGCCCCCATCCTGAACCCTAAGATAGATAGTGGGGTATTTCTCCGGCGAGCCCCCCTCCCCACTACGGCTGGTTCTTCCTTCACCCCGGCGAGCCACCCCACCACCTGAAAATCGACTGACCCAAAAGTCGATTCAGTCGACTGAAGTGTAGCTAAATCAGAGTAGCATCGCAAGCAAGAGCAAGAGCAAGAGCAGCAGCGCGAGCAAGAGCAATAGCAAGAGCAGACCAGGCAGGGGACCGAGAGCAAGAGCAGAGCAGCAGCGCGAGCGAGAGCTAAAGCAGCAACAGGTCCTACTGATGTGGACGTCGCCGCCGAGGGAGCGACGCCATGGAGGAAGTTGCTGGCGATGCCGCCGTGGATGGAGCCGCGCCATGTCGACTCAGGACCGAGCGCCGACAGCACCGTGAGATCGAATCAAGAAGAAAATGCGACGATTAGTGTACAACCTCTTTGGTGGTGCCGATTAGGCCACAACTTCATCCGAGGAAACGGTGATGATGATGCTCTTCTGGTGGTGTCGGTGAAGACGGCGGTGTGGGAATGGAGGCGGCGCGAAAGACGAAGGGAACATCGGGGCAGCTCCTTGGAGGTGGAGGACGGGGTGGCTGAACCGGGGGGACGATGAGATCGACGACGGATCCTCATCCGGTACGGTGGATGAGGGACGTCGAGGTGTTGCTGTGGACGACGTCGTCGAGGAAGAGGCTTTGGATGGGTGGCGGACAGAGCAGGGTGTGGGGTTTCGTCGCGGGTTTTTGCGGCCTCGGTGTACGAATGGGTGGGCGGATGGGATGGCAGTGGGGAACCATGGCTTACAGACGCGCTTGTCCGAAATGTGGGGTAAGTTACGAAAGTACCCCCACTGATTTGAGGTGGTTCTTTCGGTTCAGGGGTACCACGGGCATTTCGCGTGTCTGGATTTCACAGGAGGTGGGAGTTTGCACGCGCGTTGTAATTTCAGAATAGAAAGGCGCGGGTTGAGATGGAGGGAGTTGTCGGAGCACAACGAGACAAAGATATATCTTAAATATTTCGGGCTAACAAGGCGCGGGTTGAAATTTCCGGATAAGCCTAACGTGTACTGTCCCAAATCAATGCGCCCTACAAATGTCATTCAAAACTTTGAATTCATGTTATGTTCAATTAAAACATTTCGCTACGTGTATAATGCATGCAACCTACTACTCAAATGAATGTTTTAGTGCATTCCAAACATATATACTACCGCTTCAATATGAACTAAATTTGAATTTGTTTCTCTATTTGAATAAGATCTACAGTAATGATTGTTGTGAAGTCAAAGCATTTGAATTCGTTTCTCTGTTTTAATAAGATCTACAATCATCATTATTGTCAAGTTAAACCAGCGTTTGTGTATTATCTTCACAGCACACCACATGATTAGTCTCGAGTTACATATGAACTACGTGTACTCCTATATGAACTCCAACTAGATTTTTTGAATCCACTTTATTTTGATTTCAAATCACATTACATTTCTAGCTCTAGCTAGATCTTCATAATCTAAACCATGTCTCACATGTATAATGTGTTTATCACATTATGTATGGTGCCCCGCCCCCTACGCCTACAAGTATTTAGATGTGAGTTGCAAACACCACACATTACCACAAATTCAAATAAAATGTGAGAATGTTCGATATATAGTATTGTTTAGATTGTTTGATATTTAGTTGTAAGCTGCGAACACCACACATTATCACAAATTCAAATAAAATGTGAGATTGTTTGATGTATAGTATGGTTTAGATTGTTCGGCATTTAGCTATGAGTTGCAAACGCCATGCATTATCACATTAGGGTATAACATGTGCACAGCACGAGTATCACCGCTATATTCATGCATGCAATGTTTAAAACACTATGATCTCCTATTCAAATATATGAATCCGCTTTCATATCAAATTATGATCTTTGTTAGTCTCTTACACCCACACAATCCTCTAACATTTGTAGCTACCACTAACTTTCTCTCGTGCATGCACATGCCCTCCTCGCCCTCCCCCTCCCTCGGCATTCTATCCACCTGGCACATTCATTTTTTTCTTTAGGTCGTTCTCCTAGTGTCTCCACAACTCCTTTCCGACACACACCGATCGATAAACCTCTCCAGCGTTGCCTGCCTACAACATACAAACACACCTTCAGTCTCCTCCGTTATGTGTCCTTGCCTCGTGTCTCTCATACGGTCAGACACACGTGTAAACTCTCGCCGCTCTTTTCATCGCTCTCACAACCGCACACTCCTCCCCCTATCTAGCTAGTAGTTGGGCCTCTCGCACCACCTCCCAGCTCCATTCTCTCTGTCTATCCGTCTCGCTGGGCCTTATTTGCCTCTAACAAATGGACGTACACCGACCGATCTCTCTCTATACATATAGCTAGCTAGGTCCTTATAACTCGTTTTTACCCACACGTCAATCGATCTACCTCATTAGTTGTGTCTCTCCCTTCCTCCGACAAACAACAATTGATCTACCGATCTAGTTAGGTTTGCTTACCAAACACATGGTTCCCCTTCATCATCCATGGATGCGTCCCGACAGATCTATCACGCACATGCACACACAGAAACACATCCCCACTCTTATTGATAACATTGCATTTCCACCCTCAGTTTGTCTAGTAGGCCTCTCCCACCATCTTCGAGAAGCAACTCCATCACCCATCCAGAACTCTACCCCTCTCCCTCCCTCTCCCTCCCTCCCTCCCTCCTCTCTCTCTCTCTCTGTCCCATCATATTTCCCGTCCTTCAGTTATGTATGGATGTCGACCTATCTCCCTCAAGACATAGCTGGGTCTCTCCTTCTCAACACATATATGAGTCGTTCTACCTCTATAGTTAGGCCGCTGCC
>NC_041386.1:164299402-164343269 GCF_002162155.2 Triticum dicoccoides
CCTGCCACACACAAACTTGACGTGTGCCCTCTAACGTTCCGGTAGGCTAGTCGCCCTATATCTTTGACTTGTACACACAAAAAATTTCGATGGCTCTCTTCATTGATCTCGCACCCACCCACTTGATCCTCTCTTTGACTCTATCGATAGCTATGACCCCTCCCTCTCTTCTCGTGGATTGCCCGACCCTCCATGTATGATATGGATAGGCCTCCATTTCACACACATTGCATGCAAAATTTTGTTTGAGATGTCATCGACACATATTACCAGAAATAATTCACGAAATCAACCCCCACCCCACCCCCAACCTAAAACAAAAAACACTCACGAACACGGTTTGTATATCTCACACACACCCCACGTAGGTGGGGGACGTGTACGAAGAGAAGAGGTGCATGCACGGCGCACGTACTCCCGTCTCTTTCCCAACCACACTCGCGCGGGTACACGGTGGAGCTCATTTCTGTACGAAAAAGGCAGCCCACGTGGTAATTTGGCACGTGTACTGGTTGTCCACTTGGTGGAGGGAGGATCGTCTACCACGGGTGAACAAACAAATTGCGACTTGACGTGTTATGTTAAGAAAAGAGGCAAACCATGTGGGGCCTACCTTAGAGGCAAGGCTCTATACACTAGAGTATTTTTGATGTGTCCCATCAACTCGCAGAACGAGGAGAAGCTTGCTTAGTACGCCGTCTCCCCCGCCCATGGGCGCGGTGGCTCACAACCCGAGGAGAAAATTTTACTACTCCCTCCATTTACTCCTCGTCCCTACTACCTTGGTTGTAGAGATTATACTATCATATTGTTTGAAATATATATGTCCTTTAGTAGATTTCAATATGAACTACTAGTACATACTCCAAACACTGATGTATATAGACGTATTTTAGAGTGTAGATTCACTCATTTTGCTCTGTATGTAGCACTCTCCCTCGCCCACGTGGTGGATGTGCAGCAATTCATTCGGTCTCATATAGCCAGAACGATATATACTGCACTACCATTATTGCTCGACTTCCCGAAGAGGCGAAGAGCCAATCGCAAGGTTAATATCTTGGAGATGCCAAGCGCAAGGTTATAGGAGAACGAGTAGTTGGTGACGCGTCATTTATAAATAAAGTTTTTTCTTCTTCAGTGGCACGTACGCAATATGATAGGTTCATATGGAGAGAAAAGGAAACCGCTCCACTATATACATAGTCAGGATGGGCCAGCCTACACGGTTGCTTGCTAGGGCTGGTCTCTTCACACTCTCTCGCACAAAACGACTGTGGCCACATCTCTAACATCCCGGCGGATCACGTCCGCTTGGGGAAGGGGTGGATGCTTAGTGTAGATGCGGTGGCCGTCGGTGACGGCGAAAAACCACTGTCGGCACGTCCCGATCAGGGGTCCCCGCTGTTCTCTCTCACAAAGCCGGTGAGGTTGCCTTCGTCCCTTGCTCACTGCCGCGACGTGGGCAGTTGCCGCCTCCCGCCGCCCTCCTCAAGGTTGAGCTACGTCCCTCAGGTACAACTCCCTTTACAGCCGGCTTGCACCACTGCTCCAGCTGCCCACATCACTCCCTGTGGATATTTCTCTACTTCTTTGCCCCGCACATAACTCTACTGGCTTCTACGTACTGTATTTGTGATGAGTTTATGTCTCATTAACTAGTCCTAGTAATCTTATTCTAATCACGCTTGTTCAATTTCTTTGCCACATGGATGCTCATCTCGATTTTGGTGAAACTGCACAAAATTATCCAATGGTCAAAAGGTTGCAAACTTCATTTATTAGGAAGCTCGAATGTTGCCAGCAAATTGAAGCCTGGTCAGGGTTCACGGTTCAAGGGCTAGGGACTGCATGGATCATTTTTTCTTTAGCTGCCTCTGTTCCGAAATAAGTGCCAACTTTAGTAGTAGTACAACTTTGTACCAAAGTTTGCACAAAGTTGAGAAACTTATTTTGGAACAGAGGGAGTACATATTTACTATGATTTGTCAATCATTGAGATGCAATAGCATGCATGTTAGTCTCCTTTGTATTTGATGAAATGTTGCAACGGGCAACCTTGGACGCAAGATACTTGTAACAGAAGCTGGAAGCTTCATAGCATTGTACAAATTTATCTCGCTGATAAATTACAGTACATACTATACTAGTACTTCCTCCGTTCCTAAATATAAGTCTTTGTAGAGATTTCACCATGAACCACATGCGGATCTATGAGCCTGCATGTTTTCACTGCTCTTGCACGCCTCCGCTGTAAGAATGGAGAAAATTGTAATGTAGTAGGTATACCTCCTTTCGCCGAAAGCGTGGGACATCCAGCAGTCCTACGAGCTCAGTAATAAAGACCAATGAGCCGTCAAATCACATAGACCCAGCAGTAAGTTGGACGGACGAAGCAACCATCGCTCTTGCGCTAGTGAGAGGTCGCGTCCGCTCTTCCCGGGCATGAATGCGGCACCGATTCTTTGGAGCGGCGCTGACCATTTCGGGAAGGAAGCGCGTGCGGGCGATGGAGGGGCTTTCGGTGGGCCAGGCTGGTCAGGAGCGGCTGTGGCAGCTGTCCGCATGTCCCTACCGGACACGCCCGGAAACAAGAGGATGCACCGACTCTCGCGGCTAAAATCGTACACTACACAACATCTCTTTGTAGGAGTAGGTGATATGTCGCTCTCTCTAACACACACATGGTGTTAAACACACACGCACACGCACGCACCTTGGTCCCGTTGCACCTTCTAACGTGACTTATTACACCTAGACAGAGGGAGTAGTAAGTATACAAGATACGGTGGCACACTGACTTAAGTCGAATACAAGTGCCCAAAATTTGTGTGCATGTTATAATAAGGATTCAGGAATGTATAAAAGGTTATTTCCCTCTCATTGAACATAACGGGAGGGTTGTGTATCTGGTTAGCCTGTTCGCTCATCAAACTTGAGGTCTCGGGTTCGATAACTACACTTGAGCATAATTTGTGCCAGGAGGATTCTTTGACTGGTCAAAATGTTTTCTAGGGTTTGCACGCTTCACACTCTCTCTCCAGTATATATATACATGCTGGAGCCTCAGTGCTTTTAGTTGCTCTCTTCACACTCTCTCGCCCTCTCCCGCTGGAGCCTCGGCGCTTGTAGTTGCTCTCTTCACACTCTCTCACCCTCTCCAGATCTAAACAAGACTTCGTTGGCCTCTCTCTCCCCTCACTGCTGCTCAAAGAGCCGGCGGGATCCATCCGCCCGGAAGGGAAAGGAGGCTTAACGCTGTCGCCATAGGCGAGGGACTACCGGCGCAGCTGTTCACTTTCCACCCAGCGGCGGCGCGGGAGGGCCTCTGACCCCTTCTTCGTCGCCGCCGTCCCGTCGCTCGCCGAACCACGCCCCAAGAACCTTAAGGTATAATTTACTTACTCCACATGCATTGCTCTAGCTGCATGTATACCATGAATCTAGGACGCGGTTCAAAGAGGAAAGGAGTGGGAAAATTGTATATAGCATGAATCTCGGACGTGGTTCAAATAGGAAATGAAGGGGGAAAGTTGTATAGCATTAATCTAGGATGTGGTTCAAAGAGGAAAGGAATGGGGGAAAGTAGTGGGGAAAGTTGTATCGCATAAATCTAGGACGTGGTTCAAAAAGGAAAGGAAGGGGCGAAAGTACTAGTTCAAAAAGGAAAGGAAGGGACAAGGCTGTAGAGTTTGAGCAGGACTAGATTTGCTGCGCTCACATAGGGAAAGGCGTCTGATAACAATATTGGGACCAACACGGACTGACACAGAGTTTTTTTAGTCCCTACACCAAAATGCCCCTGTAAACAAACACCCTCTAATAATGCCGCTGCAAAATTGATGCAATGCCATAGTTAAAAGCAAATTACATGTTTAACAAATTTTATTGTTAATATAATCTCTATGTTAATATTAATCAATGCCACCGTTTGAGAAATGCTACTGTCTTGCTTTCTTTCCCATTTAGATAAGGTAGATGCTTCTTTTTGTTGGGTTCTGTGTCATCCACCATTATTGACCACTAATTGTTTCCTTTGCACCTCTGTGTAAACAGGATTATCTGCTTCACCTCATTGCCATTGTGACCTTTTGTTGCCCTGCACAAAACACTTTTGTTTTAAGAGTGTTTTGTGCAGTTCAACCAAAATGTCACACCGACAACGCTGCTTGATTGCTTGATCTTAGTGGAAATGCACAAGAGGAGATCTTACTTCCTATCCGTTAAGGCGAATTTGGTTCAGATCTTCTTCTTGTGAGTTGTTTGAATTCTGCATCATGAGAGGTCAGTACTAGCCTTCTTTCACATGATTCTGCAGTGTGCATTCATATGTTGTGCTACTTGTACGATAATATTGCTTGATTTTAGTGAACTGCACAAATGGAGACAAGACTTCCAATCTGTATGTGCACCGTAATATTCCATTGAGGTAAGATAAGGATATTTCACAACTGCTGGCCTGTATTTTGCCACTTTCATCAGAAAATTAAGTTTAGTACTATACTTGTGCTGCCTAATTGACATGCCAAATCTTAAAGGCGAAGCTTGTTTGTTATTGAACCAAGTGATGAAGGGGAAGAACAAGGGGAAGAAAAACAAAAATCAACTCCCGGTGCTGTAATGAAGCACTGGAACTGTGATGGCACAAGTAATGATATAGTTTTGCATGTTAATTTATTGCTATGGCTGGAACGAGCAATTGTTTTGCCACTGATTTGATGCCACTCTTAATGTAATATGTAATTATCTCTACTTGTGCAAACAGGGACCTTCTTTGAAGATACCATATATTTTAGTGGAACTGCACAAGAAGATGTTGGGAACATTAAACTAATCGAGGAGTATATAGTAAGCTTGGCCACCATCGTAGATGCTTCATCTGTATGCTCTACACAATAAGCCTCCTGACAAAGGTTGGTACTCGCCCACTGATTTCATCCATATGATTGAGCTTTGTCATCTCTATTGGTGTTGTGCTACTGTTTAGATACTGTCATGAAAAAGTGGTATTGTCCTTGAGAAGTGCTTCATCTGTGCTGTTTTAAATATTTCCCTTCCTTTTTTTCGAGCAAACAGTGATGCTAGCATTTAGTAGTCCTCTTGTCGTTGCACAACAGGATCATCTTCCTCTGAAGAAGAATATGGAGTACGTGAAGTGACTAGTTCCGATTATGCTGGGATGAAGAATCCCTGTCTATCTTATCATCAGAAGGAGCAGTTGAAGGATGGTTACATTACTCCCCACAAGACCAAACTAACTTCAGCTCAGAAGGACTGACAAAATCTCCATTTTTTTGCTGTTGTTCTAGGATTCTTTCTGGTGAGTTCCATTTTTCTAAAAGTGTGCTCTACATGGATCATGTATGTGCCTGTTGAAACTTTCAATTCATAGTACAGTTTGCTCTATACTAATTACTTTTTTGTATTTGTACAAACAGAGGTGCTCAGCTTGATTTCAATGGGAACTACACAAAATGTTCATGAATACATCAAATCATTCATTTCCACCACAAAAAAGGAGGTGCCGATAAGTTCAAGGCGTTGCAACATATAAAGCCGAAATCATACAAGCTACGCGCGAATTTGGTTGATTTGGTGGAACTGCACAAAAAGAACATCTGGTTTATTTAGCACGAGGTGCCATGTCAATGTCCGAACTGATGGAAAACCCTGTCCATTCCACAATCGCAGGCATTTGATATTTTGGAATGGGACAACCTTGTCAAATTTTGCTCATTGATTTTAGCAAGACATGCATTTGATATTTTCGAATGGGACGCCCTTTGCTGTCAGCAGCGTCGATCAATTTTTTCTTTATTCTTTAGTTGTGAAGTAAATATTGCCTCTGACATGTGAGTTGGTGAGATATATAATCATCGATTGTTTTGAATGTTCTCTATGGATTGCCCGGCCTGTGTGTTTGATTGCAATGTAAAGAAACGCTAAAAAGCTGCTCAAACTCTTTGTACTCCTTCTGTTCCTTTTTACTTCGCACATTGTGTAAGTGCATACTTTTTTGTATAAGATTGTTCAAAGTAGAGATGCTTTGACTGCAGACAAAACTTGCATGCAGACTAGAAAGGACCGGAGGGAGTACATGTGAAACTGCTACAAACGAGGTGATCACCCTGGGAATAATGCTAATACGTATTGTTTTGCATGTTCATCCAATGCTAGTGATACAGGAATTCGAACTAATCGAAATAAATTCATTCATACACGGTCGGATTTCATATGAACATGCCAGATTTCATTACATTTCAACTATAAAGGGGTGCGGTGGATGTATAATTAATTAACCGGCCTAGCTTGTCATAGCGATTAGGGCAACTAGGAGCCCAATGATCAGGATCACCACATGACAAACACCTTTCTTCTTGTCATTCTTCTTCTTGAAGTTCGTCTGTTGCACAGCCTTGTTCTTCCCATCAAACTTTGCTTTACCATCAAACTTGCCCTTGTTCTTGAACTTGTGGGGCTGAAAGTTCTTCTCTACCATATTGGCACTAGATCCTCCCTCAATTCCTCAAGCATGTGTGTCCTTTGCTCTCACCTTTTCTTCCACATCAAGAGTGCCAATGAGATCCACGAAGGAGGAAGCTTGGTGACAAAGGAGGTATAATTAATTTACCGAAGCTGCCCATCTGTGTCCCGGTGAGCCGAACAGAAGCTTTAGTGACTTAACTGTAGGTGCAGTTGCGTAACTGACATGTGGCCTGTTGGGCCCATGTGTCAGTCAGCCAACTACACCAGCAGTTAAGTAGAAGCAGCGTTATTCTCCAGCAGAACTCCCCGACTCCACGTCACCGCCAAGAAGCTAACCGGCTGTCAATGGTCAACCCGCCTAGCTTGGCTTCAACAGGAGGGTAGCAGCGGTGGCCTTACTTGGACCTGAGCGGCGGCAACCTACCGTGTTCTACTCTTCCTCGTTTTTTGTGTGGCGCGGCCTCATTGGCAGCGGGGCGGGGCCTCGGCGGAGCCGGCGATGTCCTCTGTCTCGTTGCCAGCGGGCGGCGCCTCAGCGGAGTAGTGGAAATCCTCCCCCACGTTGCCGACAGGGTGGGGCCTCGGCTGACCCGGCGGTGTCCTCTGCCTCGTTGTTGGCGGGGCGGGGCCTCGGCGGAGCCGGCGGTGTCCTCTGCCTCATTGTTGGCGCCGCGGGGCCTCGGCGGAGCAGGGCCTCGTTGACGCCAGCGGAGCGGGGACTCGTCGGAGCCGGCATTGTCCTGTGCCTCATCATCGGTCTCGCCAAACAGCGCCTCGCCCGCTTCATCGCCCTCTTTGCTAGCCTCTTTGTAGGCGGCCGCAGCCTCCGCCATCCGCATGTTGTACCGCCAGCGCTCGAGGCGGCCCTGGCGGGCGGAGCGGTACGAGTCGAGCAGCGCCTCCTGGTCCGCCCGCTCTGCGGCGATCTGCTCCTCCGCCTGCAGGTGCTCCTGGAGGAGATGGTGGTTGTAGGCGGCGTCGGCCTGCACTTTCCGGAACTGCTCCTGACGCATCTGCCTCACATTGTCCATATATTGGGCACGGGCCTCGCCGATGGTTATGGTGCAATGCACCGGCGAGGATGGCGCGGAGGAGGGGGTTGGCGCCGGATCGTCGACTACCATGTTCTCCATTGGGACGTCGTCGTCCTCCGGCTGCCTGCCGGCCACCCGGTCGGCAGCAATGGCTGCCATCTCCTTGTGGTCCGTCGTCCGCCCGTCCCGAAGAGCGTTGGAGCGCGAGGAAGCCATGGTGGGCAGTAGTGGTGACAGGAGAAAGGGAACAGATGCGGATGACTGCGGCTATGGCCGGTGCAGCAGTTTATATAGCAATGGTGGGTGGGTGGAGGGACGGACGTGTGGCGCCAGAGTAGCCACCTCGGCAACCGCGTAACATTAATGTGGGCGGCAGATGGACGGACGGACGACACTTGTGTCATTTGAAGGCGGAGCAATCGCCTGCACCGAGAAGCGGGGCGGGTGGCGCTGACTGTTTCAGGCGGAAAGCGCGCGCGGGCGAGGAGATGACTTTACTTAGAGAGGATGACAATGGGGACCCACCAGGTCCATAGCCTCACGTACGCAAGTGCCTCCTTATTATATATATATATATATATATATATATATATATATATATATATGTGTGTGTGTATATATATATATGTATAAAACTATACTCCCTCCGTCTAGGTGAATAAGTCGTATTAGAAGGTTCATCACGACCTAGGTGCAAGCAGATTGGTGGAAAAGAAGAATATTTCTCTCTTCTAAACACAACATTTAATCACAGCAGTTAAGAGGATGCCTTATTAGCTACCCATGCAGGCCATCGTAATTCATAGCATGCAAAGCGCTTTTATTTCTTACCTAATAACCGCATGGACGTGCTGCATGCATTGGTCCTTGCCCGAGCAAAAAAAAGGGAGGAAAGGGGTTTCCACGGGAGACAACGAAGCAGAGGTGGAAGCGCTCGCTGGAGTAATTTATTTTGCTTCCCCCTGGTTTCCTGACATCACGGTCCCACACCATTGTCAACCTATGTAGTAGTCAATAAACGAGAGAATTGCACAAGAAGCGGCCGACAGCTGGGACCAAGCAGCTCGAGCTGCATTTGTGTTTTTGAGGTGTGAGCACTGCAGAGTTTTTCGATGATTAACCCAGATGTTAATTTTTCTCCTCTGAACAACAACGAAAACATCGCTGCAGGTACTAACTGGGTGGGCTGTGGCCCATCTAGCCCAGGCCAGATATCCAGCCTAGATATTAATTTTTTTCAAACTGAAAATGGCTAGCCCAGCTATACTTTTTTTAGGAATACCCAGGCAAGGTCAAGTTGTTATTTTCCACCCCGTTCGGCTGCAAATCTTTCCTAGGAGGGATGCATTAGGCTTAACAAGAAAATGGGATTTAAGAAAAAAATAAATGGGATGTAATTATAAAAACTGGACAGTAACTATAAAAAAATGCACCAAACACGTGATTACTTTATAAAATATTATTTTTGGATATTGAAAATTTTAATTTCATTAATTGTTGCGAGCTCAATGTTTCGTTGGATTTTTACGTAATATAAATTTATTTAACCTGACTAGAAATTTCAGGATAAAAATATTTCGGATCCCATCAAAATGTGGGAAATTTTATTGAATTCTGTTTTGAACGGTTGGTTGAAATGGGTTGTACTTTTTACAAACTGTACATGGGCTGTAGTAAATTCCATTAGAATTCAAAAATGGGCTACACATTCTTACAAATCTCAAATGGGCTATAAGTTCTCTGCCACACACTTCTGGCCTTACTAAGTTGACGCGTCCCCAAAAAAACAGAGTTGATGCGTATGCAAGGCTTTGTCAACTTATAGTCAACACACGGTTCTAGCAGCAGTGGCCGTTGGATGTCCATCGAACGGATGCCGTGCTTCTTCTTCAATCTCGGATATTCTAGCTTCACCCACCCAAAAAATTATTCCTCCCCCTGACATCTGGCGCGCACCGTTCCGGAAGCTGGCCTGTGGGCCTACTAAGTTGACGTACCATGGGCTTTGTCAACTTAGTCAATATAAACGATTCTAGCTGCAGTGACCGTACGATGTCCATCCAACGGCCGTAGTGCTTCTTCAACCTCTAGTCTTCTTGCTCCAGCCACCCAAAGCAGCGCCGGTCGTGCCGCCTGCTCCTGCCTCCCGTGGCCGGCTGTGCTGCTGCGGAGGCCTCACCACCCCCTACTATTCCCACCGCTGGCCAGGCCCTGCAGCGACGGCAGCCTCACACCGCAACCCAATGAGTGAACCCTCATACTCCTCTCCGCGTGGGCATCCATTGCCGCGTCTTCACCGGCTCCGCATCGTCCCCTTCTTAGGCCTCGCCGTCGTCCACCGCCCTGGTGCTCTCGGCGCGGCGTGGTCAACGTGGTCAAGGAACGACTTCCATCAGACGTGGACTGTACGTGGAGAAGCTGACAGCTGGGTCCACGGCGACAGCAAGGAAGTGCCTCCTTATTACGCGGAAAATAATGATTCCTCCACCTGACAGCAGGGACCCACCGGACGGGCCATCGTATTTCACGAAAAAAACGTTTCCCCCCTGACTGCTGGGACCCACCAGGTACACCTTCGCACGCAAGGAAGTGCGTCCGGGCAAAAAAAAAACGATTCGCCCCCCTGACTGCTGGGACCCACTAGCTACATCTTCCCACGCAAGGAAGTGCGTCCGGGCAAAAAAAAAAGAAAACCAAAACGATTCGCCCCCTGACTGCTGGGACCCACCGGCCCCCTGACTGCTTGGACCCACCAGCTACATCTTCGCACAAGGAAGTGCGTTCGGGCAAAAAAAACGATTCGCCCCCTGACTGCTGGGACCCACCAGCTACATCTTCGCAGGCAAGGAAGTGCCTGACAGTCGGGACCCACCTGGTCAAAGCGTACGTAGCATTGTCATTCTGGTCGCGAACGTGTACATACATACTGGTCAATGTAGAGGCGCGCACGTGTTGTAGTAGAGGCGCGCACGTGTCGTAGTAGATGCGCGCGCATAGCATGTACACCTACGTATAGCGGCCAGGGTGCAAGAAAGAAAATACGGCCACGTATGTGTACATACGGGCGGGGTCTCGAACGCCTACTCGCGCATACGTATGGCGAGGGCTCGTGTACATGGCTGGGTCGGAACGGAGAAACAACGTCGTCGTCATGTTCATGGGTCGGAACAGAATGCGTGGTCGTGTTCATCGGGAGGGCTTGGATGGAAGAGGCGATGGAAACGAGGCCTGGCGTACCGCACAACGGAGGAAACGGACCTCCTACGGTCGAAACGGGGTCCTGTTGATCAGGAGGAGTGTGGCGTACCGCAAAACGGAGGAAACGGACCTCCTACGGTCGAAACGGGGGTCCTGTTGATCGGGAGGGGTGTGGCGTACCACAAAACGGAGGAAATGGACTTGTGTTGGAGCGCTACGGTCGAAACGGGGGTCCTGTTCATCGGGAGGGGTGTGGCGTACCGTAAAACGGGACTCCACGGGATACTGTTCATCTCCACCGTCGACCCCCTCCAGCCTCCACGAGCTACTATTCATCCACCGTCGACCTCCTCCAGCCTCCACGGGCTCCTGTTCATCCAGCCTCCACCACGCGCTACTCCACCGGCTACTGTTCAACCACCCCTCCACCTTCTACTGTTCATCCAGCCCTCCACACCACGGGGTCCTGTTCAACGACCCCTCCACGGGCACCCCTCCGCCGTCTACTGTTCATCCTGCCCTCCACGGGGTGGTCCTGTTCATCCAGCCCTCCACGGGGTCCTGTTCATCCAGCCCCAACCGGCCCGATCGATCGGGGTCCTGTTCATCCAGAGGCAACACCACGGGGTCCTGTTAATCCACCCCCACCGGGAACTGTTCATCCAACCCCCCCCCCAACGCTCACTGTTCATCCAGAGGCAGCATCGATCGGCTTCAGTTAGCAGCAGTAGCCAAGGTATCGCTTGATCAGGTTCAGTTAACAGCCATCGATCGATCGCTCAGATTCAGTAACGTGTAGCCTGCAGTGCAATCGCTCGGGTTCAGTTAGAGCCCAACGCCTCGCTCGGGTTCAGTTAGAGCCAACGCCTCGCACACACACGCGTACGTGTACGAGAGAAACGCGCATCGCTCCGCCCCCGACCTCCCACCGTAACCGGGAACTCCCCAAAATTTTCCTCCCCCTCGCTTCTACCACGGGTTTTTTCCGTCATGGACGGCCCAAAGAATGTCATGTAGCTGCGTCTCCGGCCCACCCAGGACGAAAAGCCAATTTTTTGTCATAGAAGTAGGAGCCCACCACATCTATGATGATACCGGGTTTTGTCACAATTATCGTCATAGAAGTGTCATATGTATGACAGAAAAAAAAATTGTTCGGCCCAAAATGTCACGGATGTGTCTTTTTTTTTGTAGTGATTCACGCCAGTAACTGAGCCCATAGAGTTTTCCTTTGATGCACCAACCTGGAGTCTAGGAAAGAGCATGGCAGCCCACATTGCCATGGGACCCATCGGCGAAGTTTATCACAAGGAGCTTAAGGACACTATCTACCAGATATGTGGGCGCCGAGATGAGCAATGGGAGATGATCATCACCAGGAAGGACAGGTCCATTGCAGCCTTCATCCAGGAGTTAAACCATCACATTCGTCGCCAGGAGAACCAGATGTGCGCAAGCATGATAGATCTGAAGAAGTTGATGACTAGGAAAATGGAGCTGGAAGAGGAACTCAAGTCTACACGCGACGGATACGAGGAGGAAATCACCGCACTAGTGGAGATGAATGACAACCTGAAAAGGAATCTAGGAGTATTCATGGGAGACCCTGCGCCAGGAGGAGACGATGACCACCCCAAGGACTACATCATCATCCACGACACCGATTCCGACCCCAGTGATGATGATTATGAAGACGAAGCTGGAGCAGATATCATGGAGTCTTCTACCGATCAAAATTTCTAGTAGACCACCATATTATTAGTAGTATTCCCCCATGTATATATTAGTAGTCCGAGCACTGTAACAATAGTTAGATCGATTGTATGCCCTTGCTTGATATTGTTTTGGAGTGATATTGATTGTGTTTCTCTCATGTGCATATGGCTAGTGCTTTCTCATTAGACCTCATTCTATTCTAATCTCTCCCCTCTAAACCCATCAGATGCCTCCGAGATGTGACCTCGGATTTTCCTTCCCACTGGAGCTCACTCAGTTGATCCAGTAGCAGAATACACTGATGTAGTTGCTAGTTCAGAATCGGGGCAACAACAGCAACAATAACAACAACCCTCAGCCACCACCTCCAGTTGAGAACTTAGCCCGTTTTCTGAGGTTACAGCCACCGGTGTTTTCCAGTAGCACTGAGCCCATAGTTGCGGATGACTGGCTACGCAGGATTGGGAGCCCACTGCCGGTTGCACATATGCTGAGAAGGTGCGTTTTGTCGCACACCAATTGGATGGACCTGCAGCCGCATGGTGGGAAAATTACACAGCCACTTTCCCCATAACCAATGTTACTTGGGAGCAGTTTCAGCAAGCATTCCATACTACTCATGTCTCAATTGGAGCTATGAGTATGAAGAAGCGTGAGTTTCGCAACTTACGCCAGGGCAACTATACTGTAGGGCAGTACGTGCAGGAGTTTAGCGCTAGCTCGTTATGCCCCGGATGACGTGGCCACCGATGCCGCGAAACAGGAGAAGTTTCTGGAAGGACTAAATGATGACATGAGTATGCAGTTGATGGTGGCAACATTCAACAACTACCAAGAGTTGGTAGATAAAGATCTTATGATCAAAGGGAAGCAGCAGCAGATTGATAGCCGCAAGAGGAAGTATGGACAAGGGAAGTACAATTCAGGAGCTCAGCAAAAACTCCGTTTCATCCCGAACCCGGGAGGATTTACCCATAACCATGGAGGCCATAACCACAATGGAGGAATTCCGCATAACCACAATGGCTCTAGGAATGGAAACAGGAGTGGAGCAAGCAGTCAGAACCGCTCTAACCCAAGCACACCCGCCAAGAAGGACCAAAGCCACGTTACTTGTTTCAAGTGCGGGAAGACTGGACACTATGCCAATGAGTGCCCTGAACTCAAGAATGGAAATGGAAATGGAAGCTCTGGAAAGAAGCCCAACCCTTTCAACAAGGGACAAGTGAACCACGTGAACGTGGAGGAGGTTGAGGAGCAGCCAGATGCAGTTATCGGTAAGTTTTTGGTTAAGTCATTTACTACAATAGTTCTTTTTGATACTAGTGCATCACATTCATACATATCAAGGGGATTCATGGATAAGTATAAGTTTCCCACCAAAGTTCTTAAGACACCTATGTTAGTAAGCTCACCCGGAGCAGAGTATATGGCAAGTAGTGGATGTTTTTAGATGCCATTGACCATAGGTAGGCATGTTTTTCCCCTCAGACTTGATAATTTTGGAATCGCAAGGATTGGATGTGATACTCGGTATGGATTGGATATCGAAGTATGGAGGAAACATTGATTGCGCCAGTAGGTCAATTCTACTCACCCCACCAGAGGGAAAAAGGATTAAGTATGTATCCATGCATACTCCTAAAAGTACTCACGTAAATTCCCTCACGGGAGTTGTTCAGGAAGATGTGCCTGTAGTAAAGGATTACCCAGATGTATTTCCAGAGGAACTACCAGGCATGCCCCCGAATCGAGATGTTGAGTTTTTGATAGTTATTGCCAGGCACCGGACCAATATCAAAGAGACCATACCGGATGCCCGCAAATGACCTGGAGGAGATTAAGAAACAGATTAAGGAGTTATTGGAGAAAGGTTACATTCTACGAAGTTCGTCACCATGGGGAGCCCTAGTGCTCTTGGTTGAGTAGAAGGATAAGTCTTTGAGAATGGTTGTTGATTATCGGGCATTGAATGAAGTGACGATCAAGAACAAGTACACACTGCCGATGATCAATGATTTGTTTGACCAGCTGCAAGGAGCTAAAGTCTTCTCCAAGATCGATCTTCAATCAGGATACCACCAGTTGAAGATTCGAGAACAGGATATACCTAAGACAGCTTTCACCACCAGGTACGGGCTGTATGAGTATACGGTTATGTCATTCGGATTGACTAACGCCCCTGCCTATTTCATGAGTATGATGAAAAGGTGTTCATGGAGTTCTTGGATAAATTTGTTGTGGTGTTCATTGATGACATTTTGGTGTACTCGAAGAATGAAGAGGAGCATAAGGAGCATTTGCGTTTAGTTCTCGAGAAGCTCAAGGAACATCTGTTATACGCCAAGTTCAGCAAATGTGAGTTTTGGTTGAAGGAAGTTGGATTCCTTCGACATGTTATATCAGGAGATGGTATAGCAGTAGACCCTACGAAGGTTCAGTCAGTCACTGAGTGGTTGGCACCCACCTCAGTTGGAGAGATCCGCAGTTTTCTAGGACTCGCGGGATATTATCGGAGATTCATTGAGAATTTCTCTAATATTGCAAAGCACATGACAGAGCTTTTGAAGAAGGACACCAAGTTTAAATGGATAGATGAATGTGAGACAAGTTTTCAGGAGTTGAAGAATCGTTTGACTACAGCCCCAGTGTTGATTCTGCCAGATATACGCAAGGATTTCCAAGTGTATTGTGACGCATCTCGCTTAGGACTTGGAAGTGTACTCATGCAAGACGGAAGAGTTGTTTCGTATGCCTCACGACAGCTTCGACCGCATGAATTGAGTTATGCCACGCATTATTTGGAGTTAGCATCCGTAGTGCATGCACTCAAAACCTAGAGACATTTTCTTATTGGAAACCATTGTGATGTGTACATGAACCATAGGAGTTTGAAGTACATTTTCACACAGGAGTTAAATCTCTGGAAAAGGAGATGGTTGGAGCTCATAAAGGATTATGATATGAAGTTGCACTATCATCCAGGCAAGGCCAATGTCGTAGCAGACGCTCTGAGCCAGGAAAGTTACGCCAATACCCTCGTGAGTGGAGGATTGCCAAAGGAGTTAGCTGAATATCTCAGGGAGCTTCGTTTGGAGATAGTCCCTAGAGGTTTTGTTGCAACAATGGAAGTTAAGTTGACATTATTGGAAAAAATTCAAGAAGCTCAGAAGGATGATAAGGAAATTGCTGAGATAAAGGAGAAGATGAACAAAGGATAGGACAAAGGTTTTCATGAGGATGAGCACGACACCTTGTTGTTTGAGGACCGTGTTTACGTGCCCAATAATGCAGAAATCAGGAAGTTGATACTTCAGGAAGCTCACGACTCGCCATACTCAATACACCCCGGAAATACCAAGATGTATTTGGATTTGAAGGAGCGTTTTTGGTGGACGGGTATGAAGAAGAACATTGCCGAGAATGTAGCCGTGTGTGATGTATGTCAGAGAGTGAAGGTAGAACATTAGAAGCCAACAGGATTACTGCAGCCTATGCCGATACCCGAATGGAAGTGGGATAAGCTTGGCATTGATTTCATCACCGGATTACCCAGGACCCGATCAGGATACGATTCTATTTGGGTAATAGTGGATTGCTTAACCAAAGTGGCTCACTTTATCCCAGTGAAAACCACCTATACCAGTGCGAAATTAGCCAAGATATACATGACCAGGATCATATGTCTGCATGGAGTTCCGAGGACTATTGTATCAGATAGAGGAACCCAGTTTACTTCAAAGTTTTGGCACCAGCTGCACCAGACTTTGGGGACCAGGCTAGAATTCAGTACAACTTTTCATCCACAGACAGATGGACAAACCAAGAGAGTCAATCAGATTCTGGAAGATATGTTGAGAGCTTGTGCACTTGATTATGGTTCTAGTTGAGATGATAATTTACCCTACGCAGAGTTCTCTTATAACAACAGTTATCAAGCTAGCCTAAAGATGGCACCCTTCGAAGCTTTGTATGGAAGAAGGTGCAGGACGCCGTTGATGTGGGATGAAGTTGGAGACCGTCAGTTGTTTCGACCAGATTTGATCAGGGATTCAGAAGAGAAGGTTAAGTTGATCCGAGATAGACTAAAGGTAGCCCAATCTAGACAGAAGAGCTATGCAGACTCAAAACGCAAGGAGATAGTCTACGAAATCGGAGACAGAGCATATCTTCATGTGTCACCCCTGCGAGGAGTTAAACATTTTGGAGTTAAGGGAAAGCTAGCCCCAAGATTCGTAGGACCATACCAAGTTTTGGAACGTATGAGAGAAGTTTCCTACAAGTTGGAGTTACCCGACGGACTGTCAGGAGTTCATGATGTGTTTCACGTTTCCCAGTTGAAGAAGTGTCATGCAGAGATGGCCGATATTCCTTTGAGAGATACAGTGCCCCTGGAAGCAATTCAGTTGGAAAGTGATATGACCTATGAGGAGAAACCTGTCAAGATTCTCGAGTTTGCCAGCCGAGTTACACGCAGTAAGGTTACCAAGTTTTTCCAAGTTCAGTAGAGCCACCATACTGAGGATGAAGCCACCTGGGAATGAGGGGATGATCTACGGAAAGACCACCCACACCTATTTTCTAGCCAACCCGAATCTCGAGGGCGAGATTCATCTTAAGGGGTTAGGTTTGTAACATCCCAAATTTTCAATTTGGAATGTTATACATAGATCATACATGCATATCATATTTTATTTTATTTTGTTTTGCGATCCTCAAAATCCTAAGCAACTCAAGGACCCACACAGAGAGTTGGGGATTTCACGATTTTCACATTTAATTTTTTTTATCAAATATCAAAACGGGGACCATTTTTGGTTTTAGTTATTTTTCTCTCTGAAAATATTTCATATTAAAATATATGAGAGGAGATAATGTGACTTCTCTAAAATAAATGAAATATTGGAGGAAAGTATTACAATCAAAGAAATAATTTTATTTGGATTTTATTGCTATTTTATTTGAATTAGAAAAATATGCATTTATCAAAATTGCATTTTTAGGCCAAGAAAATGTTCACTTTGTTCTAAATATTCTATTTAGACGATGAAAATTTGTTTTGGTATTTTCAGATTTTTATTTTATTTTCTATGATTTTTTCCGGCGAAATCTGTTTAAAAGAAGAGTCAACGCACGATTGGGCCGAAGGCCCAGCCAAGCCAGGCCGACCTGCACTGTGCCACCGCCTCTGCCGCCGTGCCCGAGTCCAGCCGGGACACGGGCGAGCCGCCGTCGCCGCCCGAGACTCCTCCCGAGGCCGAGCCCCCCTCCTTAAATAGCGTCGCCCGCACCCCCACTAGACCCCCAAGTCGCCGCCGCCACCGACCCTCGTCGCAGCGCCACCGCCCCAAGTCGCGCCGCCGCTGCTGCAAACCCTGACACCTCGCGCCGCCGCACGCCGCCGCCGCCCGCCGTTGCTGCTGCCGAGCCGCACCGCCAGGAACCCCGCGCTTCGCCTCGCCGCACCGTCCACGCAAGCCTGCCGAAACTGCCGCCGTTCGCCGGATCTCGCCGGAATCCGACGCTCGGTTTTTTCGGTTTAGGTAAAACCGATCGGTTTTTTAGAAACCCTAGATGCGTTTTTTTATTTTGTTCGGTTCGGTATTCTTGGTTCAGCTATTTAGCGGACGTTCATCTGTTCGTTCATTTTAATGAACGTTGTTCGTCAGTTAACCGCAGACAGCGAACGTTCGTTCATTAGACTGTTCGTCTCGTTTTATTTTCCAGGGTTTTTCCACGATTATTTTTTATCATGATTTCTACCCTAATCTTTGTTTTAGTTTATCTTTTCGCTCGTTTATCCAAATCATGTGAAACAAGCGCCTAGACCTTCGTTTCGAAGCCCTCTTTCTGTTTAATCAACTTGAACAAGGTTTTGACAATTTTAAAATTTGGTTTCAAGCAGATTTGTTTTCGAAGTTCTTTTGGCCGTAGTTTCAGTTCCGTAGCTCCGATTCGTTTGATTCTTTTTCTAGATCGAATCTCTTCACTTGAGTTTTCAGATTCGATCTTCTTATTCGAAATTTACCCGTGCATCTTTTCTTGAGTGCTTATGTATGCTATTGTTTGTTTGCGATAGAATTCCCAGAGTGCATAGCGTGCTACTACGAGTCACTAGGTTTTGCGGATCATCAGCAAGGCAAGTAACACTTTGATCACATCCCTTTTACCCAATTTTTATGCATTAGTTTCAACCCCTCGAACATTGCATGAGTAGGATCTCTTAACTTGTGGGTTTGGGAAGTAGATGATGAGGCGGAACCTATTACCCTTTTTATTATCAAACCCTGGGAGTTACTTCTGCGTTATGCTACTTATTGCCATGCTATGCTTGTAGACGTGGGTTGGGTTTGAGAGTATCCATGACAGATGTAGGATTATTAATTAATGGTTTACTTAAGTTGGTACTTAAACACACATCTGGGTGGATTGGTTGCGGGCACCTGGGGATATACCAGTGCTGTCCTTTTTGGTTCGCCACCCGGGCTCAAAGGGATCATAAGATTATTCATGCTGGAAACTTCCATGTGCAGCCACAAGCTATTATGGGCTCTAGCATAGTTGAGTAAGTTGTGGGAAACCTTTCCATGATGGGCTAGCAGATGTAGGGGATTGTAGGTGTACCGGCCTATCTATCGGTTAAGGGGACCTCTTCGGAAAGACTGTGTCTTCGTCATCCATTTCTCAAACACCATGGAGTGCGAGAAATACAACGGAGGAGATAGAGTCTTGTGGGGAAAAGTGCACAAACCTATGTAGAGTGTACAAACTAATCATGGTTAGCCGTGTCCCCGGTTATGGACATCTTGAGTATCTGGTTCTTGGATTATCATGTGGATCTCATCACTCTAAACTAATGTGTTGGGATGTTAGTTACTTTTAATTGGGATTGAGATGGGGATTTACCATTCTCAATATTTTTTACAACAAACTTTGTAGTTAAATAAAATATATTCCTTTGTTGTAGGGAAAAATTGGCTTTTCGCAAAAACATTATAACCATAGAGCCTCCACCAGCCATATATGCATGTAGTGATAGCATTTACTTGTTCATTGCTCTCAGGGATGGCAATGGGTAAGGTATGGGTGGGTACAACCTCCTCTTGCCCAAACCCATACCCATAGAAATTTCTATACCCACCCATTTCAATACCCATGGGCACAAATTGTAACCCATGCCCATACCCATCGGGTATCCTATACCCAATGGGTATCCAATGCGTACAACATATATAGCATTTAAATTTTAAAGAAGTACATACATGAGCGTAATATTCAAGTGATGATGGGCAATCAATCTAGTATCGACACGACGTCCTCTGGTGTGTGGCCAATTCCAGCCGGCAAGGGATTACGATAAGTGGTTGGTGGAAGCCGACATAGTGGAAGGTGACGATGGGAATTGGGGTTTGCTAGTTCGAGAGTTGGAAGATAGTGTGTTGGTGATGAGTCAAGATTTCATCATTTCGAGGAGTCACATAGGACATAGGAGGAGTGTGAGTTGGTTGTTGGGAGCCTATTAGCTATGGTTGGTTTAGGGAATAAGGAATTAAGAGTTGGGCAATAGGAGTTGGATGTAGACTCCACATATCATAGGAGTTAGTTTCATTTATTAATATTTTCTGGGTACCCATTGGGATACCCATGGGCGCAATCTAATACCCATGCCCTACCCATATATTTTGCGGGTATCGATACCCATTACCCATGGGTACAAAATATTGCCAAGTCTTGCCCATGCCCACTATTTTCGGGTAGGGTACCCGTGGATACCCATACCCATGGGCGAAATCGCCATCCCTAATTTCTCTACTGTGTTATCTTGCCAGCCCCTTCCATGTGCTGATCCATTTTGGGCAGCAACATATCATGTTGCAGACTTTTAAGACGAAGAGTAAGGTGCGCTAGGTCGTTTGTCGTGCACTCAGCTATGCTGTTGGAGTTGATGTACTCACTTCATCTTCCAAGACTTCCGTTGTTATCTTACTTAGATGTCCTTAAGCCATTTTTATTGTAATAAGTTCTCTTTGAGACATTTGATGTAATAAGTGTGTGATTGCTACTCTGTTATAATTCCTTCAAGTACTGTGTGTGTCAGCATTACCGATCCAGGGATGACTTATGCACAGAGACTTGATTCATTCGGGTCGGGTCGCTACAACACAACCGGTACTCGGCTCAACGACCACCGCGGCTATGACCTCTAGCTCGGTGGCTGCGGCGACGGCCGGTGCTGGCGGCCTTGTGCGCCTGCCGGTTCAGGTTCTAACCGAATTGCTGGATGCTTTGGCGGCTTTGATGGGGGTGGAGGTAACCCCGGACACTCAAGAATAGCATAAGGCGGATGTGGCAAAGCTACGAGATGATATAGCTCAAGCCAAGGAAGAGCTGGCAACTGAAAACGCTAGGATGGCCACGGAGCGAGCTACTTTGGACGCTTAGGCACAACAGATTCAGGCAGAGTCTTTCTAGCTTACATTGGATCAAAACGCTTCAAACACCATCATGAGAAGGAGGCACCAGAGTCGCTTACCTCTGGAGTATGATGCAAGAAACCTTTTCAATAGCCGGGGGTAGGGACCAGTGACCCGCCCATGGTGAACCAGGCGGTTGATGCGTCCGTGACTAGAGTGCCGGTTCAGCCGCGCATTGCTGATCCGCCTCATTTGGATATAACTCCGCCTCAGCATGTTCCGACACCGTCAGGGTCATTATTCTAACCCTTCAGATAACTTGATTGCTGCAGCATCATGATTGGCGGCTCTCCCAGTTGAAGGCGAGTCCCCAGCTGCGATAGAGACGTGGAGGGCCAGAGAACTTCTTCAGACAGCAGTGGCTACACAGGTAGCTTATTCATATAGTCGTGAATGGATTCATTCAACGCCTCGCCGAAGACAGAGTTATAGTAGACATATTGATTCGCCGGTAGTTTCAAGTAGTGAACAACACCATAACCAACCTCGGAGGCATGACCTGCCACACCGTGGTGTCGATGCTCAGACTTTGGTGGATCAGGGCAGGGTGCGTCAAGAGGCGGAGCTGGCGGCTCAGCTAGCGACTCAACAGCAATCTTCGGCTTATCCGTCAGCATCTGTGGAGGCAGGAGTGACCTCTAGAACCCTGAGTGTGCCATGTTTAGTACCGGCTCTGCACAATGAGAGTTTGCCTAAGGATTTCAAGGGCCCTCGTAAGGTGCCTAACTACACAGCGGATCAACCCCAAGAGGCTTGGATTGAGAGCTATGAGATGGCCATGGAGATGCTGGATGTTAGTGATGATGCATGTGCTAAGTATTTCACCATGATGTTAGATGGGCCGGCTCGTACTTGGTTGAAAAGGCTGCCCTCTAACTCCATGAGATCATGGGCAGAGTTGAGAACTCGTTCCATCCAAAATTTTAAAGACACCAGCAAGCAGCCTATGTCGATCCTGGATTTGGATTATTGTGTCCAAGGTGAGGGCGAGTCGACAACCAATTGGGTGTGCTGGATCTCAGCTGTTATACACTCATCGGACAGTATCAATGCCGGTTCAGTAGCCCTAATGTTGGAGAATAATTGTCATTTCCTCCCCCTTAAGCAGAAACTGGGGCGGCTTAAATGCCATTGCAATGACATGGGGGAGCTCATGGCAGCTCTCGTCAAATATGCCGACTTTGATAGTACCAAAGACCCCGACTCCAATAAAGAGAAGGCGGGTAAGAGGAAGAAGAGCGGCAATACGAAGGGACATAAACATAATACATCGGGTCAAAGTGGCAACGGTAAGCGCAAGGATGATGGAAATTTAGATTTTGTGGCTAACACCAATATGCAGAATAATAATCAGCGCCGCAAGGGAAATCCGCCCCGACTTGGAGGGCCAAAATTTAATATTGAGGTGATGATGAATCAGCCCTGTCCAAAGCATGGTACGCAAGAGAAGCCAGCCAATCATCTGTGGAAGGATTACTTCGTCATGAGGGAGTATAGGAATTCCATTTTTTTCTAGAACAATCATGGCCCGAACGGCGGCTCAAGATCTGGCTCTCACGGGCCTGGTTTTGGTGGTGGCGGTTCAAACTCTGGTTTCCAGGGCCAAGGCAATCAAGGTGGTTTTAATCAGGAGTCTGGTCAAGGGAATCGGCAGCAGCAATCTGGTTATCGGAGTAATCCAAAGTAGTTGAATAGTGTACAGTATCATGTGTTCACCAGAAGTTTATGTAAACGAGACCAGAAGATTCATAAAATGGAAGTGAACGCATTTGAGCCGGCGATTCCCCGTTACTTGCGATGGTCTGAACATCCTATTCTTTGGAGCTGTGAGGATCACCCGCCCCGGGTTGACAATCTGGGTCACTTGGCTTTAGTGGTTGCACCTCAGGTTGGAGGTTACAAGTTCACTAAGGTGCTCATGGATGGAGGCAGCAGCATCAATATCCTTTACTACGAAACTTTACGTCGTATGAGTTTGACTGACAAGGATCTTAAGCTGTCTAACACTGTTTTTCATGGTGTGGTGCCTGGTAAATCGGCATATCCAGTAGGCAAGATAGCTTTGGAAGTGGCTTTCAGTGATGATCATGATTCCAGAGTTGAGATGTTGACCTTCGAGGTGGTTCAGATAGCCCTTATCACGCTTTGTTTGGGCGGCTGGCTTATGCTAAGTTCATGGAGAGGCCTTGTGATGTTTATCTGCAGCTTAAGATGTCGGGTTATAAGTTTACCATCACAGTGCATGGGAATCAGAAGATAGCCTTGGAGTGGGAAGAGGGTGATGCTGCTTATGCTGAGTCTGTTTGTGCAACGGAAGAATTGAAGTTTTACAAAGATAATGTTGACCCGGCATATATGACCCCTTTGAAGAAACCAACCACGAAGCATGACCCTCTGTTGAAGTTTAAATCGGCAGATGACACTAAGTTGGTTGATTTGTCCTTGGTGATTCATCCAAGCAGTTCAGTAGCAGTGCTAATCTGGATCCAAAAGCGGAAAGCGCTCTCATCGAGTTCATCCGTGAGAACCGGGACATCTTTGCATGGAAGCCTTCCGACATGCCAGGTGTACCGAGGGAACTCGCTGAGCACACTCTCAATATTGATCCAAAGTTTAAGCCGCTCAAGCAATTCCTTCGTCACTTTAATGAGGAGAGACGTAAAGCCATTGGTGAAGAAGTGGCCCAGCTCTTGACAGCTGGGTTCATTGTTGAAGTCTTTCATCCTGAATGGTTGGCTAACCCAGTGCTGGTGCTTAAGAAAAATGGTACTTGGCGCATGTGTGTGGATTACACAGACCTTAATAAAGCCTGTCCGACTGATCGTTTCACTCTCCCTTGTATTGATCAGATTATTGATGCTACGGCGGGTTGTGAGCGTTTGAGTTTTTTGGACGCTTATTCTTGGTATCATCATATCAAGATGGCAGTTAAGGACCAGGAGAAGATAGCCTTCATCACTCCCTTTGGAGCCTTCTGCTATGTTTCTATGCCTTTTGGGCTCAAGAGTGCCCAGGCAACTTACCAGCGATGTGTTCAAAATTGTCTTCATGGTCAGATTGGACGCAATGTTCATGCTTTGTGGACGATATTGTTGTGAAATCCAGGAAGAAGGAAACCTTGATAGATGATTTGAAAGAGACCTTTGACAATCTCCGGGTCTATAAGATGATGCTTAACCCAGCCAAGTGTGTTTTTGGTGTGCCAGCAGGCAAGCTCTTGGGGTTTTTGGTTTCTGAACGAGGCATTGAAGCTAATCCAGAGAAAATCAAGGCTATTACTTATTTGGCTAAACCAACATGCATTAATGACGTTCAGTGTCTGGCGGCTCGTATTTTGGCCTTAAGCCGGTTGGGAGAAAAAGCTATCCCTCTGTACCATATGATGAAGAAAACATATCACTTTGTCTGGAGTGATGCTGCTGATCAGGCATTTGAAGCCTTGAAGAAACAGTTAGCTGAGCCGCCGATCCTTGCCACTCCTATTGATAAGGAGTCCTTGTTGTTATATGTGGCTGCCAATGGCCGAGCTGTCAGTATAGCGATTGTGGTGGAACAGAAGGAAGCGGGCAAGGAACATCCGGTTCAGCGGCCGGTTTATTATATCAGTGAGGTGCTCATTGAATCCAAGCAGAGGTATCCGCATTGGCAGAAGTTGGTATATGGGGTGTTCATGGCTAGTCGAAATCTCAAGCAATATTTCCTTGGTCATCCCATCACTGTGGTTAGTTCCGCTCCTTTAGGTGATATTATTTAGAAAAGAGAGGCCATAGGTCGGGTAGCCAAGTGTGCCATTGAGCTTGGACCCCATGGTTTGAAATATATGCCTCGCACAGCCATCAAGTCTCAAGCACTTGTGGATTTCATCAATGATTGGACAGAGCTGCAGATGTCTGAGGAGAAGCCGGATAGAACATATATTGGACTATTCACTTTGATGGATCCAGGCAGTTGGAGGGCTCGGGGGCTGGAGTTGTTTTGACTTCCCCACGAAGCGATAAATTTTGTTATGTAGGTTGATGTTCCCTTGTACTAACAATGCAGCTGAGTATGAAGCCTTGCTCCATGGTCTTCGAATGGCTAAGGAGATGAATCTAAGTCGGGTGAGGTGCTTTGGCGACTCATATTTGGTGGCTCAGCAAGTCTCATGCACTTGGGATTCTAAAGACCCACTCATGGCGGCTTACCGCCGCGAGGTTAATGCTATTGCTGGTCATTTCAAAGGCTGTCAAGTGGAACATGTTGATCGCGGGAAAATTTAGGCAGCTGATGCTTTGAGCCGGCTAGGGTCCCAGTGTAAGCCGGTACCACCTAATGTTTTCCTTGATATTCTACATAACCCTTCAGTCAAATTACCTATGGAGGAAGATCTTGCTATTCCTGACCCGGAGGCACAATTGGTGGTGGCTCTTCATGTCATTCCTAATTGGACAGTTCCATATTTGGCTTATATGACCCGGGGCGAGTTACCTGAAGATGAAACTTTGGTCGGGCAGATAAATCGGCTGTCTAAGTCAATGACTATTGTCAATGGAGAGTTGCACCATTGCAGTGTCACAGGGGTGTTTCAACATTGTGTTTCTCCTGAGGAAGGCCGTGAGATTCCACGAGAGATTCATGAAGGAGATTGTGGTCATCATGTCGGTTCTAAGTCCCTCGTAGCCAAGGCTTTCCGTCATGGGTGTTATTGGCTAATGGCTCATGCTGATGCAGAGGATTTGGTCGGTAAATGTGATGGTTGTCAGAAATTTTCAAGGCGAGCTCATGTGCCGGCTCACGAATTGAGGATGATTCCAATTACTTGGCCATTTGTAGTCTGGGGGCTGGATATGGTTGGACCTTTCAAAAGGTCCAAAGATAAAAAGACTCACCTTTCGGTAGCAGTTGACAAATTCAAAAAGTGGGTTGAAGCAGAGTCGATCAGTAGGTGTGACGCAGCAACAGCGGTTTAGTTCATCAAAACATGATTTTCTGGTTTGACTTTCCTCATAGCATTATAACTGATAATGGCACTAATCTGTCCAAGGGTGCTATGAAAGAATTCTGTCAATGAGAGCATATTCATCTTGATGTATCATTAGTGGCTCACCCTAGTCCAATGGCCAAGCTGGAAGAGCCAATCAAGAAATTTTGAGAGGCATCAAGCCCCGGCTTATGGTCCCTTTGCAGAGGGTGCCAGGTTGTTGGGTGGAGGAATTGCCCTTAGTGTTATGGAGTATCAATACTATCCCCAACAAATCTACCAGTTACACGCCTTTCTTCATGGTTTACGGAGCAGTGGCAGTTCTCCTTAGTGACATCCATCATGACTCGCCCCGTGTGGCGGCTTATGTTGAAGCCAATAATGAAAAAGCATGTCAGGATGATCTTGACTTGTTGGATGAGGAGCGTGACTGTGCGGCGGCTTGTTTGGCGATTTACCAGCAAGGTCTGTGGCGTTATCATAGCTGCTGGGTTAAAACTAGAACTTTTCAGGAAGGAGATTTGGTGCTCCGGCTTATCCAGGATCAGACTGACATGCACAAGCTATCCCCACCTTGAGAAGGGCCCTTTATTGTCAGCAAAAATCTGAACAATGGATCATACTCCTCATTGATGTTCGAGAGCACAAGGACTCACGCAAATCTGAGGAGGAGACCCATCGGCCGTGGAACATTGCTCATCTTCGGCCTTATTACACCTGAGCCACCAGCTCTTGTGATCTACATACTTTGTCCATGTATATATTATGATGAATATATTAACTTTGTCCATGTATATATTATGATGAATATATTAAAGCTGGCATCCCTGATAATTCAGGGCCTCTGTCGTTTCATTTCTGAGAATATGAGTCTTTATTGTTCCTTCATACGATCACTTGGGGGCTTCCTGCTCATTGAGCATAGCTATGACTACCCTCTTGATCCAGCTTGTACGCCATGATTACAAAATACTTGGGGGCTTCCTGCTCATTGAGCATAGCTATGACTACCCTATTAATCCGGCTTATACACCCGGAATGAAATATTACTTGGGGGCTCCTTGTTAATGAACAGAGGTTTGTTGTCCCTTGTGATAGGCTTGGACGCCAGGTGTATTCACCAAATATCTGGGTTATCCTGCCTTAGTTTGCCTGCCACTCCGACCAAGTAATCCTGGAATGACACGTCGTACTCTTGACAATCAATATTATAAAGACCCTGAATATGTCAAAGTTAAAATGACGATTGGTCATGTGAGGTCCGACTTACGGGTTTGAATTAAGGTTTAACTCAGCGGCTGTGCGGCCCTTGAATAGCAATTTACATTGAGGCTTGGCAGCCTATGAATGCCTTGTTTCTTCTGATTTATATTTTGAGATTTTGAATGTTTTTTGAGGTTCATCTTTTGGGGCCATGTTGATATATGGTTGAAAAATGATTAGGGCCATGTTGCCTTATGATTCATATATGAGTCTATCTGGGGTTTTGTTAACCCGACCTGGCTTTGGACTTTAAGTCGCCAGTGTATGATGATTATCTGCTTGGAGTTATGTGCTCTAAGCTTCGAGATGTTACCCTTACTGCATATGGCGTTGTAAGCCAGCGATATGAATAATTTGAACAAGGCATTGTGCTCTAAGACTTTGGGATGTTACCCTTACTGCATGTTGCATGACAAGCCGTCAGTATGAACAAATATCACAGGTATGATATTTATTTTGTTGAAAATTATATGAGGTTTTTGATAAACCCGCCCTGCTTATAGACTATTCAATCACCAGTGGTTTCTCTATGGGGTATTATGACCCGCCCTAGGGTAAACCGCCAGGGCACCTGTTCTCTGTTTTATGTGCAGGAAAAAATGATAAGTATGGCCTGCATAATCGATGGTGTTATAAGCATAAGTGCCAGATCTTCGAATGATGGATCGGCGGGGTTATGCAAATAAAACATGCACGATGGCACGACAGATCATTGTTTTTAACTAGCCTTTTTACAAGGCATCTGATGGCCCAAAAGGGATAAGTGTTTTTGAGACATAGCATCCAAATGCTATGGCTGGTAAACCGGCTCTTGAATTAAGACTTCTAGTCTTGACGGGTCGAAGCCTCCGGGTCATCCTATGCTTCTTCTTCTTCATCTCCTTGATTATCCATTGGCTGGAAGTCAGGCGTAGCCTAGTTGATACCGGTCAAAGCTCTAAACACAACCTCATCGTCTATAAAGACTTGATGGATCAATATCAAAGGCGAAGGTATGCTTACGAGTCGGCGGGATGAGATCCACTTCTTGATGAACAGGTGCCTTCACTTTCTTGCTCTCAGCATCATAAGCCGCCTGGTATTGGGACAGATCTGTTTCTTCGGCCAGCTTGCTTGCTACTGGATGCATTTCCCTTGCTATTTGTGCAAAATCATCAACGCTGAAGGGAGACCCGTCTTCTTTCACGCTGGGGCAGCCATTGGCTAAATCCTCTAGATCAAGATCTGCTTGCCATGCCTTTGCCCGGCTTAGGGCAGTCATGGCGCCGGCTCTAGCGGCTAATCACTTTAACTCTTCAATCCTTTGGGGCAGCACCGATAGTTTCTCCAGTGTTTACTTGATGAGGATGGGCGGATGTTTCTTATGAATAGCAGCATCGATTGTCCGTTGAGCACTAGTGTATAGCTACTCTACCAGAGTATAGACAGCCTTAAGCTTGATGTGCATGTCTGAACCCAGTTTGGCACTTCGGGAGCCTGCATCAGTAAAATTATTGGTAAACCAGCAGATGATTATGACATACTGATGGTGCAAGGGAGAATATTTTTGTTACTTACCGAGGATGGCTGATGTCATGCTGTTGATTTGATGCTTTAAACCGAACAACTCATCAGTTACCGGTTTAGGGGCTGCTTCGGCATCCTTCGCTCTTTTTAGTAAAGCTGCCTTCTCAGTCTCCCAGCCGGTTCTATCAGTATTGAAGCTCTGTTTGAACTTCTCAATGTTCTCCAATGCAGTCATCAGCTCTGATTTTGGCTTTTGACGTCTTAGATTGTTGAGTATGAATATTGGCCCTCAGATCTTTGACTTGGTTTTCCTTCTCATTTAGTTCAGCCCGCGACATGAACAACATGGAAGGTATTATGATCATGATTATTTATGAACTCCCAAGCATAATACAAGTATTTTCCTTGGCACTTGGGGGCTAATGTCTATTTCTATTTTTTCTAGACCAGTTTCTATCATGACCCGGGCAAAATGATGTGATCCGGCTTAGAAATCTACATGCTTGGGTTTTTATTTTCAGCCATGGTGAAAAGTCTCGGCTTATTCATACTGATCAAACCGGCCCTTGGGGGCTACAGGTGCAGAGTTGATCACTGTTAATTAAAGTCCTGGCTTAACTTGATAGTTTAAGCCAGCCCTTGGAGGCTACTAGTTTTGATCTTCATTCATTTATGACTATCTAAAGTCTATAGTATATTCAATTCTGTCATATTCTATAGACTTGGCGGCAGATAGAGGTATATTTATGAGGAGGGTTGTGCTGGATTACCTCAAAGCGCTCCTTCATCAAGTTGACCAAGCCAGCTTCATAGTCACGGCTGGTGTGAAGGTGGTTCAAGTAACCAGAGTGAATCTCTTGGGCACTAAATTGAAAATAGCCTTCCAAGTCAACTTTACATTTGCCCTTGTCAACAGCTGAGAATTCCTCCTTGGCGCTATGTTTGGACAGGGCAATGGGGTTGCCTGGGGCCTGATAAGCCGTCCCAGTAATCATTATATAATCAGTTTCTTGAGCCGGTTGAACAAGACTGGGCAGTTTATCATTTCCTGGATCAACGTCCAGGGCATCTTGGATAACGGGGTGTTCCTCTGGAGGGGGGTCATCCATAACAGCTTCTGATGCTTGATGCAAATTCTCTGTTGTGGCATGTTGTTCTGGTTCAATAGTCTTGGGTTGTTCAGCCGGTTCGTCAATCTTCTGCTTCTTGCTGGGCTTTGCCATAGTGCTGAAAAGAAAGTACAAGACAGAGTTAATATGACAAGTAAATGCATGATTCAAAATGGATAGTTTTAACATTCTTTCCGAGGCACAGTCTTGAAGGCTGGGATTTGAGTTCCCATTGAGTCACAGGAGGAGGAATGAGATGTTCCTGATAGTTTGAATCGGACAGGTTAGGAGGTTGACGAAAAAGACCTGCCTTGGGATAAGCTAAGTCAGAAATTTGTGAAACCTCACCACCGCACTTGCGAGGAATCAGTGTGTTGGGTAAACCAGAGGATAAAACCCCCACCGCCACTGTTCCGGGTTGTGCGGCGAGCTTCATGCTATTGTTTCTTCCAAATAAAGTTGGGATCCAAGTAAGCTAAAGGGTGAGAAAATCTTACTTTACTATGTTGGCAGAGGTTCTGAGTCGGAGGAAAGAGTAATTACCTCTTCATCATCTGCATGGCTAGCCTCCGCATCATCCTGATAATAGTCATTATCAATAAGATGTACAAACAATGAGCCAAGGGAATCAAGTTCTACCTCTGACTCATCATCATCATCATTATCATCCAAGTTGAATAACTCAGTGGGATTGGTCTTCTTCTTGACAGGCTTTTTGATAGCTTTGCTCTTTGTTCGGGTCTTCTTGACCGGCTTATCTAATTTCTTCTTCCGGAAAGAGGAATCGGCCTACACAAATAAAATAGGTTATGATAAAACAGTCTGAATGAAAGATAGTGCTTAAACCGAAAATAGCTTAAAAGCTTATAGCTGGTGGTTGATTGAGAGCGCAGAAAGGATTCGGACCAACTTTGCTGCAATCTTCCAGACTCTCATTCAGGAGAGATTTGGTCATATTATTGATGTCCTCTTCAGTCATCTCTGTCTGGCAGTGGCGAAGTGGATCTTTCAAGTCGTCAGTGTACTCACACATTAAGCCGGGTAGGCGGCTTAGGGGCAATATCCACCATGAAACCCAGCACCGGACAAGGTCGATGTCGGTTAAACCGTTAGCCATGAAGGCTCAGATTTGTGAAAAAAATGGGCGCATATTTGGCCCATTCCTTTGTGCTGGTGCCGTCTGGTAGAGGATGCCTGTTTCTAAGCCGGCTGGCGCGATAACCCGGCAGAGGATTTTCCCCTTTTGGAGAGGTGTCTTTGCAGTAAAACCAGGTTTGGTTCCAGTCTTTGGGATGACTGGGCAGAGTGGCAGCTGGAAAAGTTGCTTCTTTCCATCGCTGTATAGAGATGCTGCCTAGCTCTAGGCAGGGCCCGTCGGTGAACTTGTTCTACGATTTAAATAGTAAAATTCCCTGAATAGCTCTACGGTGGGCTCCTGTTGAAGGTACACCTCGCAGAATACTTGAAAGTTGCATATGTTTGAAACAGAATTTGGTCTAATATCTTGTGGATGGAGCTTGAAAAAATGCAGCACATCACGGACGAATTTTGAGCCGGGAGGATTGAAGCCCCGAAGCATATGATCAGTGAAGACAATTACTTCACCATCCTTGTGCTTTGTCGGCGTTCTGGAAATGGGGGTCCCCAGACATGCCTGCCTGCGGCCCGCAGCGTGGCTCCACCAGCGCCCCCGTACGAACCATCTTCACCAGCAAACATTCAAGACCCTCGCGAGGGGCCAAGCCTCGTGAGGCGGACGATGCAAGACCTCCTCAGGAGCGGCCTCACCAGGCTACCTCGCGAGGGGCGGAGAGATCAAGGCGAGGGGCACCTTGCGAGGTTCCTGTGATGCAAGCCATGACGACTGGAACCAGGCGGGCGCCAGCGTGCGCAGTGTCCTTTGTTTCCTCTTTGGTGCTAAAGGGGCAAGCGCAGGCGAGGAGTCCCGAGGCATCAGGCAAAGGTTTCCATATCGGTGCAACAAGACCAAAACTAGGAGGACGGCAAAGACGGAGGTCACCGTGGAGCCCAAGATGGCGTCACCACCAGAGCCATTGGCAGGCGAAGACCACTTTTGTCGTGATAGCTTGTACTAGTAGTTTCCCTTCGAATTTGGCCATTGTGGGATCCCTTCCCGCTCAATATTTGGGAAGAGGACCAGGGCCTCTATAAATAGGACTAGCCACCACCAGAGAGAGGGGATCGAGTGATCAGGTCATTAGGACACGAACTCATCTCACCAGGGAGATCTAATCTAATTCCAATCTTCAACCACACAAGCACACCAAGCACAATGACACCTCTCCTTGTGAGGCTGTTCTTCCCTTGTAGCGTTCATCCTCAGCCCAAGAGGCAATCCACCACACAACACTGGAGTAGGGTATTACACCACAACGGTGGCCCAAACCAGTATAAATCTTGTGTCTCATGTTCTTTGGGTTCGACGAGCTAGGCCATGAGATCATAGAGTGTGTGAGCTAGAGAGGGGGAGAGATCTTCATGCGCACCCTAGTGTTTGAACCTCAAGGGTCTTGCCGGAACCCGGAACCCGGAATCCGACATTTGGCGGGCCCGGTAGGGGTGCATCGAATCTTTCCTCTTCATCGATCCGTGCTTCGCCGCTTCGCCAAGTTCATGGCCGACGCTCGCCGGGCTTGCGTTGAGCGTCGGGCCGCTCTCACCACCCGTGTCGCTCAGACCGCCCCTGTCGATGGACATCACTGCCGTTCTCCATCACCCGCCACCACCGGCCCAGCGGCAAACGACCAGCAAGCCTCTTAACTGCACCCCTCTGTGTGGTGAGATGGTCGCACCGCCACCCCGTCGCTGACTCTGGATGTCTCATCGTCTCACACTCGCCACGCCCCCATGGACGTGCAGGCCGCGCTGCTTGATACGTCTCCAACGTATCTATAATTTTTGATTGTTCCATGCTATATTATATCCTGTTTTGGACATTATTGGGCTTTATTATACACTTTTATATTATTTTTGGGACTAACCTATTAACCGGAGGCCCAGCCCAGAATTGATGTTTTTTGCCTATTTCAGAGTTTCGCAGAAAAAGAATATCAAACGAAGTCCAAACGGAATGAAACCTTCGGGAACGTGATTTTTCGGAACGAACATGATCCAGAGGAATTGGACCCTATGTCAAGCAATCAACCAGGAAGGCACGAGGTAGGGGGCGTCCCTACCCCCCCAGGCGCGCCCTCCACCCTCGTGGGGCCCATGTTGCTCCATCGACGTACTCCGTCCTCCTATATATACCTACGTACCCCCAAACTACCAGATACGGATCCAAAACCCTAATTCCACTGCCGTAACTTTCTGTATCCACGAGATCCCATCTTGGGGCCTTTTCTGGAGCTCCGCCGGAGGGGGTATCGATCACGGAGGGCTTCTACATCAACTCCATAGCCTCTCTGATGAAGTGTGAGTAGTTTACTACAGACCTACGAGTCAATAGTTATTAGCTAGATGGCTTCTTCTCTCTTTTTGGATCTCAATACAAAGTTCACCCCCTCTCTTGTGGAGATCTATTCGATGTAATCTTCTTTTGCGGTGTGTCTGTTGAGACCGATGAATTGTGGGTTCATGATCAAGTTTATCTATGAACAATATTTGAATCTTCTTTGAATTCGTTTATGTATGATTGGTTATCTTTTCAAGTCTCTTCGAATTATCAGTTTGGTTTGGCCTACTAGATTGATCTTTCTTGCAATGGGAGAAGTGCTTACCTTTGGGTTCAATCTTGCGGTGTCCTTTCCTAGTGACAGTAGGGGCAGCAAGGCATGTATTGTATTGTTGCCATCGATGATAACAAGATGGGGTTTACATCATATTGCATGAGTTTATCCCTCTACATCATGTCATCTTTCTTAAAGCGTTACTCTGTTCTTTTGAACTTAATACTCTAGATGCATGCTGGATAGCGGTTGATGTGTGGAGTAATAGTAGTAGATGCAGGCAGGAGTCGGTCTACTTGTCTCGGACGTGATGCCTATATACATGATCATACCTAGATATTCTCATAACTATGCTCAATTCTGTCAATTGCTCAAAAGTAATTTGTCCACCCACCATAATACTTATGCTCTCGAGAGAAGCCTCTAGTGAAACCTATGGTCCACGGGTCTATTTTCCATCATATTTATCTCCCAATAATTAGTTGTTTCCTTTGCCATTTATTTTACTTGCATCTTTATTTCTCTTTATCATAAAAATATCAAAAATATTATCTTATCATATCTATCAGATCTCACTCTCGTAGGTGACCGTGAAGGGATTGACAACCCCTTTATCGTGTTGGTTGCGAGGATCTTATTTGTTTGTGTAGGTGCGAGGGACTCGTGTGTGGCCTCCTACTGGATTGATACCTTGGTTCTCAAAAACCGAGGGAAATACTTACGCTGCTCTGCTGCATCACCCTTTCCTCTTCAAGGGAAAACCAACGCAGTGCTCAAGAGGTATACAAAATTATGGATGATTATACAAAAAAAATTTATGCTGGATTGAATTTTGCTTCTAGAAATCTTTCAAATTCGGCCGCAGGAGGCACTTTTATGGAAATCACTTTAGGAGAAGCTACTAAACTCCTAGATAATATTATGGTTAATTATTCTCAATGGCACACTGAAATATCTACTAATAAGAAAGTGCATCCGATAGAAGAAATTAATGTTTTGAGTGGTAAGATGGATGAACTTATGAAATTATTTGCTAATAAAAGTGTTTCTTCTGATCCTAATGATATGCCTTTGTCTACTTTGATTGAGAATAATAATGAATCTTTGGATGTGAATTTTGTTGGTAGGATTAATTTTGGTAACAACACGTATAGAGGAAACTTCAATCCTAGGCCGTATCCTAGTAATTCCTCTAATAATTATGGTAATTCCTACAACAATTCTTATGGAAATTTTAATAAGATACCCTCTGATTTTGAATCTAATATTAAAGAATTTATTACCTCGCAAAAGAATTTCAATCCTTTGATTGAAGAAAAGTTGCTTAAGATTGATGAGTTGGCTAGGAACGTTGATAGAATTTCTCTTGATGTTGATTCTTTGATGCTTAGATCTATTCCTCCTAAGCATAATATCAATGAGTCTCTCAAAGCCATGATAATTTCTATTGATGAGTGCAAAGAAAGAACCACTAGGATGCGTGCTAAGAAAGATTGCTTTATAAAAGTGTGTTCTTCTAGTTTCCATGATAATAAAGATGAAGATCTAAAAGTTATTGATGTGTCCCCTATTAAATCTTTGTTTTGTAATATGAATCTTGATAATGATGTGACTGAATATGATCCACCTTTACCTAGAAGGCGTTCCAAAAATTCGGAGTCTTTAGATCTTGATGCTAAAATTGTTAAAAGTGGAATTGAAGAAGTCAAAACTTTAAATATTAATGAACCCACTATTTTGGATTCTAAGGAATTTAATAATGATAATTGCTCTTTGATAGATTGTATTTCCTTGTTGTAATTTGTGCTAAATTCTCCTCATGCTTATAGTCAAAATAAAGCCTTTACCAAACATATCGTTGATGCTTTGATGCAATCTTATGAAGAAAAACTTGAGTTGGAAGTTTCTATCCCTAGAAAACTTTATGATGAGTGGGAACCTATGATTAAAATTAAGATTAAAGATCTTGAGTGCTATGCTTTGTGTGATTTGGGTGCTAGTGTTTCCACGATTCCAAAGACTTTGTGTGATTTGTTAGGTTTCTGTGATTTTGATGATTGCTCTTTAAACTTGCACCTTGCGGATTCCACTATTAAGAAACCTATGGGAAGAATTAATGATGTTCTTATTTTTGCAAATAGGAATTATGTGCCCGTGGATTTTATTGTTCTTGACAAAGATTGCAATCCTTCATGTCCTATTATTCTTGGTAGACCTTTCCTTAGAACGATTGGTGCAATTATTGATATGAAGGAAGGGAATATTAGATTCCAATTTCCGTTAAGGAAAGGTATGGAACACTTCCCTAGAAAGAAAATTAAATTACCATATGAATCTATTTTGAGAGCCACTTATGGATTGCGTACCAAAGATGGCAATCCCTAGATCTATCTTCACTTTTATGCCTAGCTAAGGGCGTTAAACGATAGTGCTTGTTGGGAGGCAACCCAATTTTATTTTCATTCCTTCATTTTTGCTCCTGTTTAGTAATAAATATTTTATCTAGCCTGTGTTTTGGTTGTGTTTTTTGTGTTTAATTAGTGTTTGCGCCAAGTAGAACCGTTGGGAAGACTTGGGGAAAGTCTTTTTAATCTTGCTGTAAAAACAGAAACTTTAGCGCTCACGAGAATTGCTGTCATTTTTATTTGGAAAGTGCTATTTAGTTAATTATTTTTGCAGATGATTAATAGATAAATTCCTCACCTCCAGAAATTTATTTTAGAATTTTTGGGGTTCGAGAACTTACGTTAGCTGCAGATTACTACAGACTATTCTGTTTTTCGTGTGTTCTTTGCTTATTTTGATGAATCTATGGCTAGTAAAATAGTTTATAAACCATAGAGAAGTTGGAATACAGTAGGTTTAACACCAATATAAATAAAGAATGAGTTCATTACAGTACCTTGAAGTGGTGTTTTGTTTTCTTTCGCTAACGGAGCTCATGAGATTTTCTACTAGTTTTGTGTTGTGAAGTTTTCAAGTTTTGGGTAAAATATTTGATGGATTATGGAACAAGGAGTGGCGAGAACCTAATCTTGGGGATGCCCATTGTGGCACCCCGGCTCAGAGAAAACCGGAACGCCCCATATTCCAGCCCAGAGATCGAGGAGAAGTCTTCTGGGAAACAGCACTGCTTAGCATAGAACAAACCAGCTTCCTATTATTACACGAATATGATTACAAGGTCTCCGATATTACAATGAATAACACTGGCACAGCAACACTACACCATCCTCAGTTGCTCTATGCAAGCAGCAAAACAACTCGAAGCAGCAGAATAACTCTGGCGGCGCAAAAACTATTGGCAGCAGAACAACGACGACGGTGGTGAATGGACTCCAATCTGCAGGGACTCTGGCTGGAACGCTTATCCTAGCTCGCGAACACAGGAACAACACCAATCAAGCAAGCAATCCAGGCATGACCTACAAGCTGGCATGACACGCCAGGTCAGTACATTGAATGTACTTGCAAGCTCACAATTAACCAGAAGCATTCAAGACAAACAACAGCATGGCAATTACAGGTTAAGCAGGAATTAACATGAGATCCTTATAACAACATGACATCCAAAGTAATACTCCCAAAATAATACCAAATACCATCATGAAAATAATCATAATATCCACTAAGAATACAAAGGCAACATGAACATGATACCGATAAAACAATATGAGCATAGCATGAACATATGAATCTGTCGATACAAACATGCAACATGATAACACTACATGCACCAATTATTCTTCTCTGGTTATCTCTTAACCATCACATGCATCACTTACCAACCTCGGACATCGCACGATCATCTCAGGATCAAATCAAGCTTGGTATAAACAATACCGTAGTAATCATTAAATGACCACAAGGAGCTTGATCTTTACCCATGATTCTCGCACAACATCATGAATATCCAACAACTCGGTATCCTCGATACCACGGTGATCATTCCGGCGATCACAACCAAAGTAACTCATGATCCTTACGGCGATCATCACCAAGTAACTCGTGATCCTTACGGAGATCACCACCAAAGTAACTCGTGATCCTTACGGCGATCACCACCAAAGTAACTCGTGATCCTTACGGCGATCACCACCAACTTATTTCATCACCGAACTGGGGTTGTCATTAATCAAGTTATTATTAATACTGTTGACTCACGGTGGGACCGACACGAACTGGGCCCTTATCCACGGGCGTGGCTACCGATAGATTTAATATACACTCTGCAGAGGTAGCACAATGTACCCACACCACGGAACCCATGGCCTCGCACTCCCATTTGGGTGGACCAACGACGTTCCGACAAAACCGATCTACTGCCGTGACACTCTCCCGGCCACTCCGACCCACTCCCAACTGGGCTAGTGCTGGGTGGCCCTGTGTCTACCAAAGACACCCTGACCACCGGCATGGTCAAAACTCCCTCACGGGGACCAGATCCATAAAAAAATAAAAACAGCGGGCACACAAGGTTATGTCCGCCTACTTGATCAAGGTAAGCAAGCCCATAACCTTCCCTCGTGGGAGGCACCGGCGAGATGCACGACAATAGACCCAGTTAGGACCTTACCCATACGGTAAGTGTGGTTGCACTGGTCAGTTCTGATATGGTGGCACCATGACTCAGCCAACAATTGTTCAAGTTTAATTAAATCTGGTTAAACTTGAATGCAATATGCCGAGCCATGATAAAATAACATGATGGCATAATGAGCATAATATCAACATAAGCACGGGATGCAACATAACTGTCCATCATATCAGCTATGAAATAATCTCCAACTGAACATGGCATAATGACGAGCATAAATATTACAAGTGCAACACTACTCATAGTATAACATAACATGACCACTAGCATCAACCATAAATAACATGCAAGAACTTATCAATAACATCACCGAGTAACACTTAACCAACTAACATCAATGGAACAATGCCTATTAATAGTACTCGGTAACCGACGTTAGTCATGCACCGAAGAGCATGACCAACCCAACATGTACTACTATCAAGCATGGCAATATGAAAGTAATACTAGCAACTAGCAGGGCATGATAACCAGGTGCATAACAACATAGCAAACAAGCAAGCACAATCCCAGAAGCATTTTCGAAACAACGATAACCATATTTTAAACAAGCAATCATTTAAATATTCAAGTTGAAAACCATGGCTACTGCATGACTATCATGCAAGTGGGTATTGTGGCTTGCCTGGGTGAAGAAGGCACCGGGAAGAAGTGTGGTGAAGCCGCGGAAAGATTTGCCGGAATCAGTTCTCTCTCGAAGGGGCTGTTTACGTGCAAGGGAAAAAAGGTCATTTTCATAATGTCAAACCATAGTGAAAGTGAAAGCAACAGAACGGGCTCGACGAGACGAAGAAGTGGGCTTTGGATTCACCTCATTTGGAGTTGTGGTTAAAAAGATATGAAGGGTTGAAGTTCAGGGACTTTTCTGCAAAATTATCATCACAAACAAGTCCCTGAGTGGATAAGGCAGAAGCGCAAAGCTAGAAATACACTTTCTGTTTAAGAAAATGTATTCTGGGCTGAAACAGACAGGAAATACGCTTTCAGAAGTAGAAAACGTATTTTGGGCAAAAGGAGATGGAAATACGATTTCTGAAAGCAAACACGTACTACGGGGTTGATGCTTCCACTTGCCACGCGGGCAGAGGCGGGGCCAGGCACGGGGGTCGTTGACATGCGGGTCGCACGGGCTGTGGGGCCCGTCACTTATCCTGCTGGACCGGGCAAGTCAACGCCCGAGTTGCTGACTGGTGGGGCCGCGGGGTCCAAGCACTCGGTCAACTCCCTCCTCCCGCTCCTCCTCTTCTTTCCCCCGACGCGGGCGCAGAACAGAGGGAGGGACGCCGGCGACGACGCTCGTCCGGCCGACTCCGGCCGCCCCCGGTGGAGCTCGGACCACCAGAGCGCGCAGGAGAGGGATCCGCGCCCGCCTGGACCAGGCACGGCCGCCGAGGAGGACCGTGGCCGCGGGCGCTAGGAGGGCGGCGGAAGAGGCCATTGGCCGGAGTTGGAGACGAGGCCAGGGCGACTCCGGCGACGAACGAAGAGCGGCTGGAGAGGCTCTGGTGGAGGGGTGATATCCTAGAGGTGGTGGAAGAGAGAATGGGTTTGGGGTCACCGGAATCGGAGCGGAGCAGAGGCGGTGGTGATGGTGGCGATTGCGAGCACAGAAAGCTCCTTGAGCTCGTACGAGAGGCTGGGGAGGGAGCTGGGACTGAGGCGAGGCTTCTGGTCTGCTCGGCCAGCTCGGAGGATGGCTACTTATAGCCGGAGCGAGAGGGAGGGGCTCGGGTGCCGCCGGGCACGTCTGGCCGAGGCTCTGGTGACGGCCAGCGAGCACGGGATGGCGTGAGAAGGCGACGAGGGAGGCAACGGGTGAGCTACAGCAGTGTACAGGGCAAGGGGGGCCGAGGGCGCAGAGGAGAAGCGGCCGAACGCCATTAAAGCTTCGGTCGGCCACACTGCGTCCGTGGGCGCGCGGTGACGAGAGCTGACGAAGGGGCCGACGGAGGGGGAGAATGCTCCAGGAGGACGGCGACGACGCAGGTGAAGCTATTGGACAGGCTCACGAGCGCGAAGGCGACGAGAGGAAGAGGGGCCCGAGCACAAACGACGTTCTGGCCGCGCACACTGCATGCCAAAGCGGTGGTCACCGCGCGCACTGGTGCACACAGTGCCACAAGCGATGCCAAATGATGTCTGGGGTGCAGTCCTTCCTGGGGAGGTTGCAACTGCGGTGGTAGTTTGGTTAAAATCACTCTGGTAAAAAGGTAATCAAGCTCTGAAGTTTACTGCAGTAAACTTGATCGAGCACTGCTGATCCATAGAGAATTGATTGAGGTCAATGGAGTTGCCTGGTAGGTCTATGGTAAGAAGGACTTGCATCCTGGTAATTTTGAGAAGAATTGGACCACTAATTAATATAGTTGCTTTACAAATAAGTAATCTGGTCCAGAATGAAAATCATGATGACGCTCTCAAATGGAGAAGCCACATGAGCTGAACTTTGTCAAGGGAAGCTTATTTGGCCATATGAAGATGCTGCAAAAGGTTTCATACCAATTAGATAAACCAAAATGGTACTTCCTTCACAAACATTTCCAGTGACCAAAAACTTGCAAAAGTTCTAGAGGACAAATGGCTTGATGAAACATGCCCAAAATGGGTGGAGGTAGGTTATATGGATAATAGAAGGCCTAGAAAAATTGGCAGACATAATGGAGCAAGATACAATATACTTGTTTCACAAACTGAAATTTTGGACAGAATCAAAGAATTGATGGTGAGCTCACATGCAGGCATGACATGAGATCTACTTTGGTGGCGAGCTATTATATGATGATATGAGGGATCATGCAAAATGGTAACTCATTTGGATATGCCTAGCTTGTACTTCCTTCACAACCAGTTCCCTCAGACAGGAACTTTGGAAAATCATATTTAAATAATTACTAGGCAAATGAGGTTGCACTTTGGCATGTGGCAATGATATGGACAGGAAAAGGTGTCCAAGGAGTTTGAGGTCAATTGGGAAAATATAAATGGCACTTGCTTCACATTCTGCCATTTAGGGCAGAATAGGAAATGAATTATTTGAGCATGATGATAAACATGACAAATGAAATATTTTTCCATATTTTAGAAAGATATGACCCAAACAATTTATGAGAATTATGTGGAAATTTTAGGAGTGATGGAAATAAAGGTTGCTTCACAACCTAGGGAAATTTGAGTTATTCCTTTAATAAAAAAGGAATATTCCCAATAAAAAGAATATTGGGATTTGGGCTAAGATGAAAATGACAGGGTCTAGGGAAGGATTTGGGAATGTCAAGCCACTCTGGAAGCAAAGAAGAGGGCATCTTCTACAGTTTCCAGACCACAAAGCCATGGAAAAAGAAAACTCAAGCAAAAACCTCAGAAAAACAAAAGAAAAAGAAAGGGCCAAAAATCAGGCTGTCACACCCATGGCACCCCAAGATAATCTAAGGACACCTAAAAGCCAAAGCTTGGGGATGCCATAGAAGGCATCCCCTCTTTCGTCTACTTCTATCGATAACTTTACTTGGAGCTATATTTTTATTTACCACATGATATGTGTTTTGCTTGGAGCGTCTTGTATTATTTGAGTCTTTATTTGTTAGTTTTCCACAATCATCATTGCTGCACAAAACTTTTTTAGAGAGACACTCATGATTCGGAAATTGTTAGAATACTCTATGTGCTTCACTTATATCTTTTGAGTTATATAGTTTTTGCTCTAGTGCTTCACTTATATCTTTTAGAGCACGTTGGTAGATTTGTTTTATAGAAACCATTGTTCTCTCGTGCTTCACTTAGATTATTTTGAGAGTCCTACAAAACAGCATGGTGATTTGCTTTAATTATGTTAGGCATTCAAGATTAATAATAAAATTTTCTTATGAGTGTGTTGAATACTATGAGAAGTTTGAAACTTGATAATTGTCTTGAGATATGGAGATGGTGATATTAGAGTCGAGTTAGTTGAGTAGTTTCGAATTTGAGAAATGCTTGTGTTGAAGTTTGTGATTCCCGTAGCATGCACGTATGGTGAACCGTTATGTTAAGAAGTCGGAGCATGATGTATTTATTGATTGTCCCCCTTATGAGTGGCGGTCGGGGACGAGCGATGGCCTTTTCCTCCCAATCTATCCCCCTAGGAGCATGCACGTAATACTTTGCTTTGATAACTTGTAGATTTTTGCAATAAGTATATGAGTTCTTTATGACTAACGTTGAGTCCATGGATCATACACACTCTCACCCTTCCACCATTGCTAGCCTCTCTAATACCGCACACCTTTCGCCGGTATCATACACCCACCATATACCTTCCTCAAAACAGCCACCATACCTACCTATCATGGCATTTCCATAGCCATTCCGAGATATATTGCCATGCAACTTACCACCGTTCCGTTTACTATGACACGTTCCATCATTGTCATATTGCTTTGCGTGATCATGTAGTTGGCATTGTATTCGTGGCAAAGCCACCGTTCATAATTCTTTCATACATGTCACTCTTGATTCATTACATATCCCGGTACACCGCTGGAGGCATTCACATAGAATCATATTTTTTTCTAAGTATTGAGTTGTAAGTAAATAAAAAAGTGTAATGGTCATCATTTTTAGAGCATTGTCCCAAGTGAGGAAAGGATGATGGAGACTATGATTCCCCCACAAGTCGGGATGAGACTCCGGACTAAATAAATAAATAAAAAAAGAGGCCATAAAAAAGAGAAAAGGCCCAAATAAAAAAATGAGAGAAAAAGAGAGAAGGGACAATGCTAGTATCCTTTTACCACACTTGTGCTTCAAAGTAGCACCAAGATTTTCATAGAGAGTCTCCTATGTTATCACTTTCATATACTAGTGGGAATTTTTCATTATAGAACTTCGCTTGTATATTCCAATGATGGGCTTCCTTAAAATGCCCTAGGTCTTCGTGAGCAAGCGAGTTGTTTGCACACACACTTAGTTCTTTTTGTTGAGCTTTCATATACTTATAGCTCTAGTGCAACCGTTGCATGGCAATCCTTACTCACTCACATTGATATCTACTAATGGGAATATCCATAGCCCGTTGATACGCCTAGTTGATGTGAGACTATCTTCCCCCTTTTTGTCTTCTCCGCAACCACCATTCTATTCCACCTATAGTGCTATGTCCATGTCTCATGCTCATGTATTGCGTGAAGATTGAAAAAGTTCGAGAACACCAAAAGTTTGAAACAATTGCTTGGCTTGTCATCGGGGTTGTGCATGATTTAAATACTTTATGTGGTGAAGATGGAGCATAGCCAAACTATATGATTTTGTAGGTATAACTTTTTTTGGCCATGTTATTTTGAAGAAACATAATTTCTTAGTTAGTATGCTCGAAGTATTATTATTTCTATGTCAATATTGAACGTTTGTCTTGAATCTTTCGGATCTGAATATTCATACCACAATTAAGACAATTACATTGAAATTATGCCAAGTAGCAGTCCACATCAAAAATTCTGTTTTTATCATTTACCTACTCGAGGACGAGTGGGAATTAAGCTTGGGGATGCTTGATACGTCTCCAATGTATCTATAATTTTTTATTGTTCCATGCTATATTATATCCTGTTTTGGACATTATTGGGCTTTATTATACACTTTTATATTATTTTTGGGACTAACCTATTAACCGGAGGCCCAACCCAGAATTGCTATTTTTTGCCTATTTCAGAGTTTCGCAGAAAAAGAATATCAAACGAAGTCCAAACGGAATGAAACCTTCGGAAACATGATTTTTTGGAACGAACATGATCCAGAGGACTTGGACCCTATGTCAAGCAATCAACCAGGAAGGCACGAGGTAGGGGGCGCGCCTACCCC
>NC_041386.1:164343569-164357331 GCF_002162155.2 Triticum dicoccoides
TGCTCCACTGACATACTCCTTCCTCCTATATATACCTACGTCCCCCAAACTACCAGATACGGAGCCAAAACCTAATTCCACCGCCGTAACTTTCTGTATCCATGAGATCCCATCTTGGGGCCTTTTCCGGAGCTCCGCCGGAGGGGGTATCGATCACGGAGGGCTTCTACATCAACACCATAACCTCTCCGATGAAGTGTGAGTAGTTTACTTCAGACCTACAGGTCCATAGTTATTAGCTAGATGGCTTCTTCTCTCTTTTTGGATCTCAATACAAAGTTCACCCCCTCTCTTGTGGAGATCTATTCGATGTAATCTTCTTTTGCAGTGTGTTTGTTGAGACCGATGAATTATGGGTTTATGATCAAGTTTATCTATGAACAATATTTGAATCTTCTTTGAATTCTTTTATGTATGATTGGTTATCTTTGCAAGTCTCTTGGAATTATCAGTTTGGTTTGGGCTACTAGATTGATCTTTCTTGCAATGGGAGAAGTGCTTAGCTTTGGGTTCAATCTTGTGGTGTCCTTTCCCAGTGACAGTAGGGGCAGCAAGGCACGTATTGTATTGTTGCCATCGAGGATAACAAGATGGGGTTTATATCATATTGCATGAGTTTATCCCTCTACATCATGTCATCTTGCTTAAAGCGTTACTCTGTTCTCTTGAACTTAATACTCTAGATGCATGCTGGATAGCGGTTGATGTGTGGAGTAATATTGTAGATGCAGGCAGGAGTCGGTCTACTTGTCTCGGACGTGATGCCTATATGCATGAGCATACCTAGATATTCTCATAACTACGCTCAATTCTGTCAATTGCTCAACAGTAATTTCTTCACCCACCATAATACTTATGCTCTCGAGAGAAGCCTCTAGTGAAACCTATGGCCCCCGGGTCTATTTTCCATCATATTAATCTTCCAATACTTAGTTATTTCCTTTGCCATTTATTTTACTTGCATCTTTGTTTCTCTTTATCATAAAAATACCAAAAATATTATCTTATCATATTTATCAGATCTCACTCTCGTAGGTGACCGTGAAGGGATTGACAACCCCTTTATCGCGTTGGTTGCGAGGAGTTTATTTGTTTGTGTAGGTGCGAGGGACTCGTTCGTGGCCTCCTACTGGATTGATACCTTGGTTCTAAAAAACTAAGGGAAATACTTACGCTGCTCTGCTGCATCACCCTTTCCTCTTCAAGGGAAAACCAACGCAGTGCTCAAGAGGTAGCACTGCTCATGGCACGCGAGCTCCTGCGCTACCGCTCGGTCGACGAACGAAGGGGCTAGGGGTTTTCAGGAGCCGCGCGCCATCGCTTGCATATTGGGTGGCACTCAGGCCCCAGCCTCCCAGTGCATCTTCAAGCAGTTCTCTTGAGAAGTGAATGCAGCCCTCCACAAGCTCGAGGCTACGCGCCCGCTCAGGTGGTCCAAGTACGCCATCACCTTTAGCTCGGCAGAACAGCTCAAATGCGCGGCAACCGCCAGCGTCCTCCCAATGCTCTGCTCACCCGTCATCAGCAATGTCCAAGTCACGAAGACCCTCATCGACGGCGGCGCAGGACTCACTGTCATGTCCGTCGAAACGTACGATGGCCTTCAAGTGCCGTACAATCAGCTCTAGCCCACCAAGCCTTTCTCAGGAGTGTCATACGGCTCCACCACCCCGATAGGGCAAGTTCACCTCCCTGTCACCTTTGGTTAGCGCGACAACTACCACACCAAGCTCATCGACTTCGAGGTCGCCCACATCCGCTTGCCATACAATGACATCCCCGGGTACCTAGCACTGGCCAAATTCATGGCAGTCACCCACCATGGCTACAACATCCTCAAGATGCTGGGAAGCGGCGGAATCATCACGGTCCCTTGCGAAGAAAGAGATGCGTTGTGCTCCCTCGAGCGCGCCTTCCAAGCTGCATCAATCGAAGACCCTGACATCCCGGGTGCACAGTACCCTCCTGAGGCCATCCCCAAGAAGAAGAAGTAGCTAATCCGCGCTGGGCCTCAAGGGAGCGGTGCCTCCAGCGGCACCACTTCAGGATCCACGCCAGCGCCTGGGGCGCCTCCCTCCCTCGCATAGGGAGGCGCGCTTGGTGCCCTCCTTGGGCAGGGCTCAGGGGCTCTCTTCTGGAGGGCCTCAGACCTGGCCAACAACATGAGGGAGGCGCTCGGGCACCATGTGGAGGCGTGCTTCGCGGCACGTTTCCCTCAGGAGGATACCGGGCGAGGAGCCGCCCGGCGGTCAGGAGTTCATCGCCAAGGCATCCCAGGAGCTTCAGGAAGCAAGATCAATACGCGGCGACCGCCGCCCACCCTGCGTCGCTCCCCACCCAGGCGAGGGTGGTGAGCTGCGCATCTGCATCGACACCCCAGGGCTCAACAGGGCCGCATCTCAGGAGCGCTTCTGGCCTTTGCTTGCTGGCCGATGTGAGGGCCCGCCTCACAGATAGGTTCGCATGCCGTTTGGCCTACTGACCGTGGCTGCCGCCTTCCTACGCAATCTGCGGAGCATCCTAGCAGGTCAAGAGGCCAGGCACCACGCGTTCTTCGCAGAGACGGAGACGATCCTCCGGAGGCCACCTGAGCCTTCAGAGCCTCTCGAGGCTCAGGGCCCCAGCGGCTCGTGAGAAAAACTTCTTCGCTACGTGTCTTCGGCTACCCCAACACTCCTTCGGCAACCAAACAAGGTGACATCTTTCCAAGTTCATTTAGCTGGGAGCTCCCTCTGGGGCTGCATCATCCCCAGGCCGCATGGGTCCGTCCCTGCGGCATGTATCTGCTTGCATCTTCAGTTCACTCTGCTGAGAGCACCCCACGGGCTGCGTTAACCGCAGGCCGCTCGGGTCCAACCCGGTGGCATGTATCGTTCTTGCATTTACCTAAGCTAGTTGCTTTTCATGCGTAATCTATCTATGGATATCACCTGCTCGATTGTCACCTACCATGGGAGCCACGCGCCGATTGTCTTTCTTCAGGATCCTTCGCGTTAGAAGGTGCTACCTCTTGAGCATGCGTTGGTTTTCTCTTGAAGAGGAAAGGGTGATGCAGCAAAGCAGCGCAAGTATTTCCCTTAGTTTTTGAGAACCAAGGTATCAATCTAGTAGGAGACCACGCGCGAGTCACCTCATACCTACACAAACAAATAAGAACCTCGCAACCAACGAGATAAAGGGGTTGTCAATCCCTTCATGTCCACTTGCAAGAGTGAGATCCGATAGAGATAATAATAATAAGATAAATATTTTTGGTATTTTTATGATATAGATTGAAAGTACAGATTGCAAAATAAAATAGATTGGAAGCTTTATATGATAAAAGATAGACCCGGGGGCCATAGGTTTCACTAGTGGCTTCTCCCAAGATAGCATAAGTATTACGGTGGGTGAACAAATTACTATCGAGCAATTGATAGAATTGAGCATAGTTATGAGAATATCTAGGAATGATCATATATATAGGCATCATGTCCGTGACAAGTAGACCGACTCCTGCGTGCATCTACTACTATTACTCCACACATCGACCGCAATCCAGCATGCATCTAGAGTATTAAGTTCATAAGAACGGAGTAACGCTTTAAGCAAGATGACATGATGTAGAGGGATAAACTCATGCAATATGATATAAACCCCATGTTTTTATCCTCGATGGCAACAATAAAATATGTGTCGTTTCCCCTACTGTCACTGGGATCGAGCACCGCAAGATTGAACCCAAAGCTAAGCACTTCTCCCATTGCAAGAAACATCAATCTAGTAGGCCAAACCAAACTGATAATTCGAAGAGACTTGCAAAGATAACCAATCGTAAATAAAAGAATTCAGAGAAGATACAAATATTGTTCATAGATAATATTGATCATAAACCCACAATTCATCGGATCTCGACAAACACACCACAAAAGAAGATTACATTGAATAGATCTCTAAGAGAATCGAGGAGAACTTTGTATTGAGATCCAAAGAGAGAGAAGAAACCATCTAGCTAACAAATATGGACCCGAAGGTCTGAGGTAAACTACTCACACATCATCGGACAGGCTATGGTGTTGATGTAGAAGCCCTCCGTGATCAATGCCCCCTCCAGCGGAGCGCCGGAAAAGTCCCCAAGATGGGATCTCACAGGTACAGAAGGTTGCGGCGGTGGAATTAGGTTTTCGTGGTGCCCTCTGATGTTTTCAGGGTGCGTAGGTATATATAGGAGGAAGAAGTAGGTCGGGGGAGCCACGAGGGGCCCACGAGGGTGGAGGGCGCGCCCAGGGGGTAGGCGCGCCCCTCTGCATCATGGCTTCCTTGTTTGTTGCTTGACGTCCACTCCAAGTCCTCTGGATCATGTTTGTTCCAAAAATCACGCTCCCAAAGGTTTCATTCCGTTTGGACTCCGTTTGATATTCTTTTTCTGCGAAACACTGAAATAGGCAAAAACATCAATTTGGGCTGGGCCTCCGGTTAATAGGTTAGTCCCAAAAATAATATAAAAGTGTATAAATAAGCCCATTAAACATCCAAAACAGAATATATAATAGCATGGAACAATAAAAAATTATAGATACGTTGGAGACGTATCAAGCATCCCCAAGCTTAATTCCTGCTTGTCCTCGAGTAGGTAAATGATAAAAATAGAATTTTTGATGTGGAATGCTTCCTAACATATTTCTCAATGTAATTTTCTTTATTGTGGCACGAGTGTTCAGATCCGAAAGATTCAAGATAAAAGTTTAATATTGACATAAAAATAATAATACTTCATGCATACTAACTAAGCAATCATGTATTCTCAAAATAACATGGCCAAAGAAAGTTATCCCTACAAAATCATATAGTCTGGCTATGCTCTATCTCCATCTCACAAAATATTAACTTATGCACAACCCCGATGACAAGCCAAGCAATTGCTTCATACTTTTGATGTTCTCAAACTTTTTCAACTTTCACGCAATGCATGAGCGTGAGCCATGGACATAGCACTATAGGTGGAATAGAATGGTGGTTGTGGAGAGGACAAAAAGGAGAAGATAGTCTCACATCAACTAGGCATATCAATGGGCTATGGAGATGCCCATCAATAGATATCAATGTGAGTGAGTAGGGATTTCCATGCAACAGATGCACAAGAGCTATAAGTGTATGAAAGCTCAACAAAAGAAACTAGATCGGTGTGCATCCAACTTGCTTGCTCACGAAGACCTAGGGCAATTTGAGGAAGCCCATCATTGGAATATACAAGCCAAGTTCTATAATGTAAAATCCCCACTAGTTTATGAAAGTGACAACATAGGAGACTCTCTATCATGAATATCATGGTGCTACTTTGAAGCACAAGTGTGGAAAAAGGATAGTAACATTGTCCCTTCTTTCTTTTTCTCTCACTTTTTTATTTGGGCCCTTTCTCTTTTTTTATGGCCTCTTTTTTTATTTATTTATTTAGTCCGGAGTCTCATCCCGACTTGTGGGGGAAACATAGTCTCCATCATCCTTTACTCACTGGGATAATGCTCTAACAATGATGATCATCACACTTCTTTTTACTTACAACTCAAGAACTACAACTCAATACTTAGAACAAAATATGACTCCATGTGAATGCCTCCGCCGGTGTACCGGGATATGCAATGAATCAAGAGTGACATGAATTATGAAAGGTGGCTTTGCCACAAATACGATGTCAACTACACGATCATGCATGGCAATATGACAATGATGAAGCGTGTCATAACAAACGAAACGGTGGAAAGTTGCATGGAAATATATCTCGGAATGGCTATGGAAATGCCAGAATAGGTAGGTACGGTGGCTGTTTTGAGGAAAGTATATGGTGGGTGTATGATACCGGCGGAAAGTGTGCGGTAATAGAGAGGCTAGCAAACGTGGAAGGGTGAGAGTGCGTATAATCCATCACTACAAAAAAGACACATCCGTGAAATTTTGGGCCGAACGAAAAAAATTATGTCATACATATGACACTTCTATAACGATAATTGTGACAAAACCCGGTATCATCATAGATGTGGTGGGCTCCTACTTCTATGACAAAAAATCATGATAGAAAATGGGATTTTCGTCCTGGGCGGGCCGAAGACGCAGGTGCATGACATTCTTTGGGCCGTCCATGACAGAAAAAACCATGGTAGAAGCGAGGGGGAGGAAAATTTCGGGGAGTTCCCGATTACGGTGGGAGGTCGGGGGCCAAGTGATACGTGTTTCTCTCGTACACGTACGCGCGTGTGTGTGAGGTATTGGCTCTAACTGAACCCGAGCGAGGCGTTGGGCTCTAACTGAACCCGAGCGATTGCACTGCAGGCTACGCGTTACTGAACCCGAGCGATCGATCGATGGCTGTTAACTGAACCCGATCGAGCGATTCCTTCGCTACTGCTGCTAACTAAAGTCGATCGATTGGATGAACAGTGAGCGTTGCGGGAGGGGGGGTGGATGAACAGTGAGCGGTGACGTTGCCTCTGGATGACCAAGACCCCGTGGTGTGGTGGAGGGCTGGATGAACAATAGACGGTGGAGGGGTGCCCGTGGAGGGGTGGTTGAACAGGACCCCGTGGTGTGGAGGGCTGGATGAATAGTAGACGGTGGAGGGGTGCCCGTGGAGGGGTGGTTGAACAGTAGCCGGTGGAGTAGCGCGCGGTGGAGGCTGGATGAACAGGAGCCCGTGGAGGCTGGAGGAGGTCGACGGTAGCCCGTGGAGGCTGGAGGAGGTCGACGATGGAGATGAACAGTATCCCGTGGAGTCCCGTTTTGCAGTACGCCACACCCCTCCCGATCAACAGGACCCATGTTTCGACCATAGGAGGTCCGTGGAGTCTCGTTTTGCGGTACGCAACACCCCTCCCAATCAACAGGACCCCGTTTCGACCATAGGAGGTCCGTTTCGTCCGTTTTGCGGTGCGCCACACCTCTCCCGATCAACAGGACCCCTGTTTCGACCATAGGAGGTCCGTTTCCTCCATTTTGTGGTACGCCAGACCCCTCCCAATCAACAGGACCCCGTTCCGAACGTAGGAGGTCCGTTTCCTCCGTTGTGTGGTACCCCAAGCCTCATTTCCATCGCCTGTTCCGTCCAAGCCCTCCCGATGAACACGACCACGCATTCCGTTCCGACCCAGCCGGTTGGCTCCCACACGTTCCGTTGCCTCCCGATGAACATGACGCATTCCGTTGGCTCCCCATGAACACGACGCATTCCGTTGCCTCCCCATGAACACGACGACGATGTTGTTTCTCCGTTTCGACCCAGCCATGTACATGAGCCCTGGCCATACATATGCGCGAGTAGGCGTTCGAGACCCCGCCCGTATATACACATACATGGCCGTATTTTCTATCTTGCACCCTAGCCGTTGTACGTACGTGTACATGCTACGTGCGCGCCTCTACTACGATACGTACGCGCCTCTACTACGACACGTGCGCGCCTCTACATCCACCAGTATATATGTACGTACACGTTCGCGACCAGAATGACAACACTACGTACGCTTCGACCAGGTGGGTCCCGACTGTCAGGCACTTCCTTGCCTGCGAAGATGTAGCTGGTGGGTCCCAGCAGTCAGGGGGGCGAATTGGTTTTTTTTGCCCGGACGCACTTCCTTGCGTGCAAAGATGTAGCTGGTGGGTCCCAGCAGTCAGGGGGAAACGTTTTTTTTCGCGAAATACAGTGCCCGTCCAGTGGGTCCCAACTGTCAGGTTGAGGAATCATTATTTTCCGTGTAATAAGGAGGCACTTCCTTGCTGCGGCCGTGGACCCAGCTGTCAGCCTCTCCACGTACAGTCCATGTCCGATGGAATTTGTTCCTTAACCATGTTGACCACTCCGCGCCAAGAGCACCAGGGCGGTGGACGACGACAAGGCCTAGGAAGGGGACGATGAGGAGCCGGGGAAGACGCGACAGTGGTAGCCCGCGCGGAGAGGAGTACAAGGGTTCACTGGTTCGGCTGCGGTGTGAGGCTGCCGTTGCCGCAGGGCCTGGCCAGCGGTGGGAATAGTAGGGGCGGTGAGGCCTCTGCGGTAGCACAGCCGGCCACGGGCGGCAGGAGCATGCAGCATGACCGGCGCTGCTTTGGGCGGCTGGAGCAAGAAGACCAGAGGTTGAAGAAGCAGTACGGCCGTTGGATGGTCATCGTACAGTCACTGGAGCTAGAATCGTTCATATTGACTAAAGTTGACAAAGGCCCCCGTCCCAGTCAACTTAGTAGGCCCACAAGTCAGCCTCCCACCATGGTGGGTCCTAGCTAGCAGGGGGAGTATTCATTTTTTTGTGCGTAATAAGGAGGCACTTCCGGTGGGTCTGAGCTGACAGCGGGGGAAACATTTTTAGCGAAATACGCTGGCCCGTCCGATGGGTCCCAGCAGTCAGGGGGGAAACGTTTTTTCACGAAATAAGGTGGCCCGTCCGGTGGGTCCCTGCTGTCAGGTGGATGAATAATTATTTTGCACGTAATAAGAAGGCACTTCCTTGCAGCCGCCTGGACCCAGTTGTCAGCCTCTCCACGTATAGTACTCTTCCGATGGAAGTTGGTCGTTGACCACATTGACCACGTCGCGCCGAGAGCACCAGGGCGGTGGTCTGGACAACGGCGAGGCCTAGGAAGGGGACGACGCGGAGCTGGGGAAGACACAACAGTGGAAGCCTGCGCGGAGAGGAGTACGAGGGTTCACTGGTTCGGCTGCGGTGTGAGGCTGCCGTCGCCGCAGAATAATAGGGGGTGTGGGTGAGTAGAGGGATGGCCTGGCCAACGGTTGGAGTAGTACGGGGCGGTGAGGCCTCCACGGCATCACAGCCGGCCACGGGAGGCAGGAGCACGCGACACGACCGGCGCTGCTTTGGGTGGCTGGAGCAAGAAGACCAGAGGTTGAAGAAGCACTATGGCCGTTGGATGGACATCGTACGATCACTGCAGCTAGAATAGTTTATATTTACTAAGTTGACAAAGCCCTTGGTACGCGTTAACTTAGTAGGCCCACAGCTCGGATTTGACAGAGAACATATAGCCCATTTGCGATTTGTAAGAATGTACAGCCCATTTTTTTTAATTCTAATGGAATTTACTACAGCCCATTTACAGTTTGTTAAAAGTACAATCCAACTTCTAGCTAGGACAACGATTAATAATTTCAAACGACCGCTCAAAACAGAATTCAAAAAAAATTCCCACATTTTGATGGGATCCAAAATATTTTTATCCAAAATTTCTAGTCAGGTTAAATATAATTTTAAAATAAAGTTGTATTACGTTAAAATCCAACGAAATACTGCACGCGCAACAAGTAATGAAATTAAAATTTTCAAATTCTAAAAATAATATATTTTCAAACTAATTACGTGTTTGGTGCATAGTAACTGTCCAGTTATTATAATTACATCCCATTTATTATTTCTTCAAGTCCATTTCTTGTTAAGCCTAATGCATACCTCCTAGGAAAGTTTGCAGCCCAGCGGGGCGGAGAATAACAAGTTGACCCGGATATTGTGTACAATTGTCGGCCCAGTTGCGTTGCTGATGTTGAAAAAAAGGCATGTGTAGTACAGTACAACCTAACATGGTTACTCAGCCCACATTCAGCGACGCCGGAAAGGTCCAAACAAGGCTTCTGTACAACTTTTTGAAGTCACTGAGCTCAATTAATAACTTAAAAAAGTTAGATTACAGTGGAACCTAATTAAAAGCTGTCACGAGCAAATAAATAATTCAACGGGTCCCACTTGTGCGTGTGCGTGTGTGTGTGTGCATGTGTGTGTGTGTGTGAGAGAGAGAGACCCATCGGTTGATGCTCGTAAATACATCTTTCAGCCATATGCATTGCTGATGCTCAGTAAAAACTTATATAGTTGACACAATCATATAGAACATCATAGCACACTGAACTTGCATACAAAAATTTCACGCAGGCGACACAATCAGGATGGAAGCAGTGGATCGCTACGGGAAGGGCTATGTTGAAACCAACGAAGTCGTACATAACAGTTCATCGTCTTTATCAATGACGGGGAAATATCTTGAATGTTGTGCAAAGAAAACAGACAGACAACACAATAAGTTCTGCTAGCACATTAAGTTGACGTACAGCCCTTTCTAAAAAAAGTTCAGGTACAAAATTAGAACAGGTCACAATCAAATATACTGGCATATCAGTGCTTCACACCCATAGCTCGGATTTAACTAGTATCTGACAAGATTCAATTGTTACCTCAAATTAGAGCACATCCAGGCAGGTAGCCCTGCCTCTTCTCCCAAAGAAGCAGTGGCCTCCGCAGCGTGATGGAGTAGGCCCTGTGCCATCCATCGTTCCGAGCAACACGGGGAAAGTCTGACGTTGACTCCTGTAATGGACGTCGTCGACGGACCCTGGCACCAGCGGCGGCGGCAGGACTTTGATTGATGGATTGATGTAACACCCTCGATGCGACTATAGCTCCCACGTGTCGAGGCACGACTTAGAGACATAATCGCATTGAAGGCATATGTTGCAAGTTAGGCAATCTTCACAAACATCCGATGTAATGCAATAATAAAAGGGGAGATAACATAGTTGGCTTACACTCGCCACGTCAATCAAGTACATTAATAACATTACATCATCCAAACACTCATGGCCCGACTACGGCGCCAAAATAAAAGAGAACCCAACATGCGACACGGTCCCAATCACCCCCAACTGGGCACCACTACTGATCATCGGGAAAGGAAACATAGTATCATTGAGAGTCTTCGTCGAACTCCCACTTGAGATCATACGTGTCTCCTGGAGTGGAATCATCAGGCCCTGCATCTGGTGTAATAGTAATCTGTGAGCCACAGGGACTTAGCAATCTCGCACCCTTGCGATCAAGACTATTTAAGCTTATAGGTAAGGCAAGGGTAAATATAAGTGGAGCTGCAGCAATCAACTAGCAAGTATGGTGGCTAACTTATCCGCAAAAGAGAGCGAGAAGAGGAGGCGAAGCGCGAGCGAGAAACTAGAGAACAACCTGCGCAAACATTACTCCAACACCGTGTCCACTTCCCGGACTCCGCCGAGAAGAGGCCATCACGGTAACACACTCAGTTGATTCATTTTAATTGAGTTAAGGTTCAAGTTATCTACAACCGGACATTAACAAATTCACATCTGCCCATAACCGCGGGCACGGCTTTCGAAAGTTCAATCCCTCCAGGGGAGTCCCAACTTAGCCCATGACAAGCTCTCACAGTCAACGAAGGAATAGACCTCCTCCCAAGACGTTCCGATCAGACTCGGTATCTCGGTAACTCAAGACACTTCGACAGGTTAAAACAAGTCCAGCAACACCGCCCGAATGTGCCGACAAATCCCGATAGGAGCTGCACATATCTCTTTCTCAGGGCACACTCGGATTGTCTTAGGTACGGGTAGGCCAGCCCAGAGTTGCCCCTGGTGGCCACCGGCAGCTGACAGGTGGACCAACACTCAGAGGAGCACTGGCCCGGGGGGGTTAAAATAAGATGACCCTTGAGTCTGCAGAACCCAAGGGAAAGAAAAGGCTAGGTGACGAATGGTAAAACCAAGGTTGGGCATTGCTGGAAAAGCTTTAATCAAGGCGAAGTATCAAGGGGTTCCCATTATAACCCAACCGCGTAAGGAACGCAAAAAATCCGGGAACATAATACCGATATGACGGAAACTAGGGCGGCAAGAGTGGAACAAAACACTAGGCGAGAGGCCGAGCCTTCCACCCTTTACCAAGTATATAGGTGCATTAAGATAACATGGCAACATAATGATATCCCAACAAGTAATTAAATGTTCCAACAAGGAACGGTCTCCAATCTTCACCTGCAACTAGCAACGCTATAAGAGGGGCTGAGCAAAGCGGTAACATAGCCAATCAACGGTTTGCTAGGACAATGGTGGGTTATAGGTTTGACATGGCAATTTGGGAGGCTTTCAAGCAAGTGGTAGGCATCGTAGCAATGGCATAGCAAAAGAGCGAGCAAACTAGCATAGCAAAGATAGTAGTGATTTCGAGGGTATGATCATCTTGCCTGCACAGTTGTCAGAGTTGACTGGATCCTCAAGAGCAAACTCAACGGGCTCCTCGCTAGCGAACTCGTCTCCCGGCTCTACCCAAACAAGGCAAACAAGCAACAAGGATACAATCAACCACGTGCAAGACCAAGCAATATGATGAAATGAAGATATGCTATGCGGGATGCGATGCGGGATGCAAAATGCAAGATATGACAGGAAATGCATGAACCTGGCCTCAACTTGGAAAAACCAAGTGTGCCACTGGAAAGATGAGATGAAATCGCTTGAAAACGATATAAAGAACGCCGGAATCGGAGTTACGGTTTGGAAATGGCAAGCGATTCAAAAATGACACCGGTCTGCGATTTACAGCAAGTAGGCATCTAAATGCATTGAAATGAACATGCTACATCACCCAAACATGACAACAAAATACATAGCAGGGATGCACACAAGATGCTTAACAAAAGTCTAGCACTGAGCTACGGCCAATTCATCCATTAACAGGTTCAAACAAGCATGGCAAGAACGCAAATGGTAAAACAGATCTCAGACTTAGTGAAATTAACACTTGTCTGGAATTTCAGATCATATAGCCCTCTTCGGAGCAACAAAACAACATGCTACAGGACCTGAACATGACAAAGAAAGACATGGCATGGAGCTCCTCAACAAGCTTAACAAAAGTCCCTTAGTGACCTTGAGCCAAAAGGGATCACAAAATACAATTGCAAGCACGCGAACATAGCAAAAACATAATCAGTTTTCAGACTTAGTGAAAACTGGGACATGCTGAAAGATAACTCACGAAGGCATGTTTACGAGCTCGATGCAGTCACTACGGTGCAACTCATGGCAAGGCAAGCATACACTCATGAAGAAGGCACAAAATACAAGCTAGACATGGCAAGAAAAATGGCATAGCATGCACGGATCAACTACAATAGCATCGGCAAAATCGCAAACAAGTTGACGATCTGCCCAGATTCGCAACGAAGCAAAAGTAGAGCTCGATTGACTCAAGCTAGAGTGCTCCATAATTGCAAAAAAAGACATGGATGGATAGAGAACTACAAGATTAACAAAACTCCCTTACTGATCATCCTCAAAAGAGGCACGGATCACTAGGAAACAACAAGAACATATGGCATCATGAACTAAATAATCCCAGACTTAGTGAAACTACTAAGTCCCTAAAAACAGATTTACCGGGTGCCTCACTTTGCAAGCTTGCACAAGTCACCACACACATCCTAAAAATGCATGGGTTGCACCTCTGGAAAGATAACAAGATGCTTAACAAAACATATGAAGGACTCATAGGCATATCATGCACACAACAATCATGGCAAAAATGACAAAAGTCTAAGATGAACTAGCAGATCTGACAATTAACTCATGAAGCCCTCTTCTAACAGCATTTCGGGCATCAAGATGAGCTCAAATGAAAATGATGCAATGGAATGAAATGATTTACTCTCTGAGACGAACATTTTTATATACTATATGACCAAATCGAAGCTACGGATGCGGAGATATCACAGGTCAAAGTTTGCATAAAAAATGATGGGAGAGGTGGAAAGTCAACCCTAGGGTTTTTTTTAGATCTGGATCTGGCGCCCGGTACTGTAGCAGTTACTGTAGCAATCCGCGCCGAGGTCGTCAGAAATGGCCGCGGTGGTGGCCAGAGTAGACGAGGGAGGCTGGAGAAGGTGCGGTGGCGAGGGGAGGAAGCCGGGGCGGCACGGGCCGGCGATG
>NC_041386.1:164357495-164361687 GCF_002162155.2 Triticum dicoccoides
GGCGGTGGGTGGCGCCTGCCACGTGGCGATGCGGGATTGGCGGCGGCGGAATCCGAACACGTCCGGCTCGCGCGGACGTTGTCCTGCGGCGGCGGAGAGGGATTTTTAGGGTTAGGGGGGAGAGGATCCGCGAATTGGAATAGGGGGGTGTATATATAGGCATAGGAGGAGCTAGGAGAGTCCAAATGAGGTGCAGTTTTCGGCCACACGATCGTGATCGAACGCTCTAGGACATGGAGCAGAGTTTGGTGGGTGTTGGGCCAAATTGGAGGGGTGTTGGGCTGCAACACACACGAGGACTTTTCGCTCCCTCGGTTAACCGTTGGAGTATCAAACGAAGTCCAAATGGCACGAAACTTGACAGGCGGTCTACCGGTAGTAGGCCGCTTGACAAGTCTCGGTCCAATTCGGAAATGTTTAATCCCCACACACGAAAGAAAGCTAGAATTGACCACCGGAGGAGAACGAAGCGCCGGAATGCAAAACGGACAACGGGGAAAATGCTCGAATGCATGAGACGAACATGTATGCAGATGCAATGCACATGATGACATGATAAGAGATGCATGACAAGGACAACAACATGAAAGACAAAAGACCCGACCCAAGAAAATAAAATAACTTAACGCCGGAAACGACAAGAGTTGGAGTACAAATAGGGAAAGTTACATCCGGGGTGTTACAATTGACCACTTCTTCGACATGCACGAACACTCGATACAGGTACATCCCTAAAGTGGTCCGTGGCGGCCTTGGTGGCGACGAATAGTACAACCCCGGTTCCCGCACCGGTATCTCAACACCAATCACCTTCGGTATGGTGGACGGCTTCTTCATCCATGCCATAACCGTCAGAGCCCAGCTGTCTGGAGGAACAAACATACTTACGAGCTCACCTCCAAGGTCGTTGATAATCTCGTTCATGGACTCGTTGTTCCAAGCACGTCAAGGCATGTCGTGGAAGGTAAGCTTTGTTAAAAACTCAAGCTTAGAGGGCACCGAGCCCCGTCCTGGGTGCCACCGATCAAAGCTCACCACCGCGCCATCACAGAACAAACGCCTTGAAGATTCGAATACACGACTGTAGTCGAAAGTTGTCCAGAACCTAACGAAGAAATCAGCCGGTGGCGGACAGACTTCAACGAGCAAGTCACTTATTTGGTTGCCGTGCACAATGCCAAGAGCTTTGACAAGGTCATCCGGCGAGACGGGAGGCCGGTCGCCGTTGATGGTTACCATCAGCACTTTGCCGGCAAACTGGCCGTCAAGCGCCGCCATGCCACTATTGAGCGACAACACGCAGCGACCGAAGGCAGGACGGACCTCACGATCTCCATCTCGGAGATCCGTGTTGACCGGCGACATGATAGTGCGCTTGAGTACAGGGAGTATAGGAGGGGTTTGGGGGAATTGGAGTAGGAATTGAGATTCCAGAGGTGGGGGAGGGGCGGGAGACTCGGGATGAAAAGGTAGCATGAATTTCGAGCACGCGCCAATATTCTCTCGGCGCGCAAGCGCACGAAAACACCGATGCGCCCACATGTCGGCCTAAGAGTCCTTATTCTTTCTTTTTTGGAGAGCCCAACCTATTTTTCAGGATCTTTTGAGAGCCCGGCCTGAGAGTCATAATTGACCTATTTGGCATTGCGTTACTACTCGGCCCATATTCAATGACACCTCATTGGCCCAAACAAGTGTACATCATCGAAAAGACACTGAGCTCAAATTATATAACTTGAAAAAAAGGAGATATACTCTGAACACTAGAGAATGGTGATGCCCTCATTTAGCCCACCAGTAGTTCGAGACAATAAACAGTTCAAAACAATGATATATACAACATTCAAACACTGACTAGTGACTACTACTGACATAAACAGCAAGACATGATAGTTCATAAGAAGTCTTGCTACACCACCAAAACGCACCCATCTGCAGCGCTCAGACTCTCATGATCCAGACGAGAATGACATTCTAAACAGAAGCAACTATTACATAGTAAGAGTGACATAGACGAGGATGACCAAATGATAAGGAATATGCATAACAAAAGAAAGAACTACCCATCCAGAACCAGCAGCAAAGACAACAAAGTCATTCAAAGAGATGATCCAACACCATCATAATTTGCAGCCCCGCTTCAGCGACCAGTGATCCGGAGACACCACTACTCCACCCTTTGGATGCAACAACCCAGTTACCTATCAACCTGAAGGCTTGAACCACATCACTGCCTGTCGTAATTGAGACATCCAAGGATCAAAGTTATTTCGGATGCCTTTGTCATTCTCACATTCTTTTGGCTGCAGGCTGTATTGTTGACAATCAGGGGAGTTTGCTCCCGAACTCCTAGGGCTCGCCATGTAGACACAATTTTCCATAGCAAACAGAGCCTCTCTGCCATCAAGGTACTTGCCAATGGTGATCTCCTGGTTAATCGGATAATTGAGTCCGAGAAACAGAGAGTGTGAACCAAGGCTGTTTACCCGCCTCCAACTAAAAAATCCTAAAGGCCCCAACAAGCTGGTATCCTGCTCATAGATGTAACAGCCACTGTCCGGATACTCACGTATTACACGGTGCTTGTATACAGTGGGGTTTTTGCAATATAACTTTTCCGGCTCATGTGTCCGAATGATCATCAGTCTTTTGCCGTCGTCTGATCGAGCGAGGAACCAGTTGTGCTTCCCTGTTTTTGGCAAAGGTGGTGTGATTACAAAGGGCAGTAACTGTAGGGACACTGCATCATATCAAAAAGGACATGCATTGTTAATGTAAGATCAGCATTGTTCAGAGTATGAGTAGGATAATGCAAGAAACAACATTGTATAGCGGAAATAGGTCTCCCATGCTAGCATTCCTGTTCACTTCATCGTTCAGGTATCATCCATATTGCGAGCAGAACCAAATTCTCGTGCATGCCCAATCAACGCCCTGCCACGATGCATGCAGTGGTCGTTCTGGTGCATCAAGGACGGCATGCAGATCGTTCCACACTTGAGAAGAGGAAAAATGGAAAGGTAGAACGCAGCAGCAGAGGAGGAGAACGCTGGCTAACGAGGCTGGGAGGGGATCGAGCAGGAAGTTAATGCTCCACGCCTAAAGGTTTTGGGAAAACCTGATTCTCATAAGGTGACTTATACTCACCTAAATGGAGGGAGTATTCCTTAACCAGAGAATGTTGTGTCTTCCACTCACGCGCTCAAAAAAAAACTACGACACATTTTTTTATCTGTTTGCATAGGTCCCACCTATCAGGAAGGATGGGCACGTACACGAACAGGTACGACTCATCAGTCTACCCGCATAGCCTTTTCGTTTAGTCTACCTAGCCGTCTAATCAACTGCCTGCATGCCACTTCTCCCATTTACTTCTCCATCGGGAACCGATTCTCCTCGGCTTCTTCACCTCCCCTTCGTCTTCATTTGCATCCAAACCCCACTGCGTTCACATTGTTTTAACCTCTTTAAATAATCATCTACTACTTCAGTTAGACTAGCCATCTAATCCTAATTCTCCAAACCATAGCCCTCCGTTCCAGCGGTTCCAAATGGCGAAAGAGATTGAGATGCAAGTTTTTAGCGTCCAACATGTCCTCGTCGAAGGCTCGATACGCATAGTTGCCACCGTCATCGTCCACCCAAGGGTTGTTCGGCAGTGGATCAACAATGTATTCAACTCCCTCGAAAAGGTAGAGACGAGGGTCATCAGTCTCGACGCAGAGTACACGGAGCATGCCCCTGGGAAGATCCAGCGTGCCGCCGTCCTTCAACTGTGCCTCGAAGATGATGTTTTGGTGTACCACATCATACACTCGCCCTCCATACCAGGTGAGCTTCATGATTTCTTGTCTCGGGAGGACGTATACTTCTGTGGGGCAACCATTGAAGGGGACAAACACAAGCTGGAGCCGTACAACCTTGATTTGAAAAGCATCGCTGACCTACAAACCAGAATCAAAATTCCTGTAGAAGATTGAGATAAACAGACACCATCCCTATTCGACATAGCAAATTTTTTGCTTGGTACAAATCTTCAGAAGGGTGACGAGATGGTGGCATTAAGGTCATCTGGATGGGAGAATTATCCCTTGACGTACGAGCGGATAAAATATGTTGCCCTCGATGCCCGTGTGAGTTTCGAGATAGCTGCAAGGTCCAAAGAGCTTGTTGCGAAGCCGTCTCCCACAGA
>NC_041386.1:164362165-164381243 GCF_002162155.2 Triticum dicoccoides
GGAGAAGGAGAAGGAGAAGGAGAAGAAGAAGAAGAAGAAGGAGAAGGAGAAGAAGAAGAAGAAGAAGAAGAAGAAGAAGAAGAAGAAGAAGAAGAAGAAGAAGAAGAAGAAGAAGGAGGAGGAGGAGAAGGAAGAAGACGGAGAAGAAGAAGAAGAAGAAGAAGAAGAAGAAGAAGAAGCAGAAGAAGAAGAAGAAGAAGAAGAAGAAGAAGAAGAAGAAGAAGAAGAAGAAAAGGCTGCAGCAGCAGGGCATTACGGATGGATGAACTATTTCCTCTCTTGTAAAAAAATTATTCCCTCTCGGTGTATATTGATATAGATGGACTATTTCAATGGTGTGCATGTCTTTGGAACAGAGTAGTAGCATGGGTCCGCTTGACTATAAGGAACTATTTATCCGCATATATAGCTTTCTCTGCTACTCCTTCCAGTGATCGGTATGCAGTGCATGTGTCCGTAGACATGACAGCTTGTCCATGGAAGTTCAACTACGGCGATCATCACGTTTCATCTCGCGATTCCCACGACGCCTCTCCAACCCATGACACCACGCCCCCCGACGTGCGCCTCACCCCTCTCGGCCGCACCACCCCTCTGCCTTTGTGTGCATGACATGTGGGCCACCTAAAATGCGGCGATCATCAAGTTTCTACCATAGCCACCCGCGATTCGCATGATGATGCTCGAACCCATGAAACCACACGTCCCCCGACCTGCATCTCACCCCTCTTGGCCCCACTGCCCCTCTGCCTACGGGAGAATTACATGTGGACCAGTCACCTATTGGGTCCACATGTTATTGACTCAAAGGTAGGTGTAGTAAGGCGCTGAAGCTCAGTCCCGACGGCCCTGAGAGGGAAATGTAACTCCTGCGCCAGGGCTTGTGGTGCTCCCGCAGCACGAACTCGTGCCAAACTCGAGATTTGTTTCTTTACTATACATGCACGCAATGATTTAATGGACATTGTAATCTCAACATATGATGGGGAGATCTAAATTTGAATTTGAAACTTATAAAATAAAAAGATTCAAAACAAATAAAATGGGAGAGAGGGAGTATATCGTAGGATGTGTCCCATACAAAATAAGTCCCCTGGTTTGTCACCGCGAAGATGCGGTTAGAAAGGAGCACAGCGTCTTCCTACTCGTACGGCAACAAATCGGCCGCAGACAGCATGGTTCTCCTTTGACCGCCATGTGCAAGATTCGTGCTATCTTATTCAATCTCACCGTGGTTCCATCGTACCAATTCATGCGGTGGCCCGTTGCATGGCTGATCCCAATGTTGGACAAAGGTTCTACGGGAACGGTGTCACTGTTGTAAATGTTATGCAAATTGATGTTGGTACCCTCCCGTACATATGCAAGCCAATCTCCACTCGCACCGAGCCTAACCTGTGAAACAGTGGGCAGGGGGAGAATTAGGAAATGGACATGGAAGTAGTCTTTAGAATGCATTTACTACGTGATAAAACTCATCTTACCTGCTCATAAGAGGAAATCCGAGTGCCCCTCAACGTCGGCATCTCAAGGGGCGTCAACTTGCAACTACGGCCACGCCGCGCTGGAGAGACCCCCAAGGAAACATCCTCGTGCGTTCCACGGAACATCAAGATGCATTTGTATGAGTAGTTTATCTTATGAGATAAAAGGATGAATGAGGGAAGGCCTCTAGAGATAGAGATGGACACTACTACTACCAATGTGCTGGCCCGTGCGTTGCAATGGATCCAAAGTAGTAGAATAATACCTATTCACGTGCTTGAAATATAAACACTCTAGTTTTGATATACATGTGTCAGCAGACATGACAGCTTGTCCATGGAAGTTGAACCACGGCGACCATCACGTTTCTTGTTTCTACCACTGCCACACTCACACGCGATTCCCACGACGCCGCTCCAACCCACGGCACGACGTCCCCCGACGTGGACATGGATCCTCTGACGTGGCTATCATTGCCTTGCCCTGCCTTTCCTTCGCTGACAGGTGGGACCCACGCTTATGGGTCCCACATGTCCATGACAGAATGGTAGGATTGTTCGCGTTAGGGGATCCTCATCCCCCCAATGTGCCCCTCATCCCTCTCGGCCCCACCGCTCCTCTGCCTTTGTGTGCATGACATGCGGGCCAGCTGAACTACGGCGACCATCAACTTTCTACCACAGACACACCCGATTGGACGCGGTTTGCCTGCTCCACTGCTGTGCTACGATCCATACTCCCGCACCATCGAATTTTCATCCAGCGGTTGTGACACATTTCTACCCGGGCATCAATCCTCAGCTGGAGTACTTATGTACTATAGGTAGTACCCGCCGGTATGGCCATCTACGCCTCGTAACACCCTGACGCCCAGCTGTGGCACCCTCGCCACGGCCACGCCACCACCGGTCGGTTCATCTCGAACAAGTGATTCGCGAACCTCGCCACCACCATGAGAATGACATGTTTGCCAGCCGCATTTAAGGTCCGCATGTCATTGACTCATAGGCCGGGCACTAAGCCACTGAAGTTCAGTCCCGTGGGCCCCGAGAGGGAAATGTAACTCCTGTGGCAGGCCTTGTGGTGCTCCCGCAGTACAAGCTTGTGCCAAAACTGGAATTTGTTTCTTACTACTACCAACTAGTACTAGTAAGGTACACGTGCATTGCACGCATGAGATTCTGGTGGTTTGTGCATTATGCTTCTATACATGTGGAGCTTTCTGGATTCTAACATGTGGCAAAATCTGGTGGAATGTAAGGTTAGGCAAGTTTAATTAACTTAGGTGAGTGTTTGCTTCAAGCCACACCTTAGGCAAGCCACACTAAGGCCTGATACGTCTCCAACTTATCTATAATTTTTGATTGCTCCATGCTATATTATCTACTGTTTTGGACATTATTTGGCTTTATTATCCACTTTTATATTATTTTTGGGACTAACCTATTAACCGGAGGCCCAACCCAGAATTGCTGTTTTTTGCCTGTTTTAGGGTTTCGAAGAAGAGGAATATCAAACGAAGTCCAAACGGAATGAAACCTTTGGGAACGTGATTTTCTCATCGAATACAACTTAGAAGACTTGGACCCTACGTCAAGCCACATATCAGGAGCCCACGAGGTAGGGGGGCGCACCTACCCACCCACCCCCCCAGGCGCACCCTCCACCCTCGTGGGCCCCCTGTTGCTCCACCGATGTACTTCTTCCTCCTATATATACCCACGTACCCCCAAACGATTAGAACAGGAGCCAAAACCCTAATTCCACCATCGTAACTTTCTGTATCCACGAGATCCCATCTTGGGGCCTGTTCCGGAGCTCCGCCGGAGGGGGCATCGATCACGGAGGGCTTCTACATCAACACCATAGCATCTCCGATGAAGTGTGAGTAGTTTACTTTAGACCTACGGGTCCATAGTTAGTAGCTAGATGGCTTCTTCTCTCTTTTTGGATCTCAATACAATGTTCTCCCCCTCTCTTGTGGAGATCTATTCGATGTAATCTTCTTTTTGCGGTGTGTTTGTTGAGATCGATGAATTGTGGGTCTATGGTCAAGTCTATCTATGAATAATATTTGAATCTTCTCCGAATTCTTTTATGTATGATCGGTTATCTTTGCAAGTCTCTTCGAATTATCAGTTTGGTTTGGCCTACTAGATTGATCTATCTTGCAATGGGAGAAGTGCTTAGCTTTGGGTTCAGTCTTGCGGTGTCCTTTCCCGGTGACAGTAAGGGCAGCAAGGCACGTATTGTATTGTTGCCATAGAGGATAACAAGATCGGGTTTTCTTCATATTGCATGAGTCTATCCCACTACATCATGTCATCTTGCTTAAGGCGTTACTCAGTTCTAAGTTAATACTCTAGATGCATGCTGGATAGCGGTCGATGAGTGGAGTAATAGTAGTAGATGCAGGCAGGAGTCGGTCTACTTGTCTCGGATGTGATGCCTATATACATGATCATACCTAGATATTCTCATAACTATGCTCAATTATGTCAATTGCTCAACAGTAATTTGTTCACCCACCGTAGAATACTTATGCTCTCGAGAGAAGCCACTAGTGAAACCTATGGCCCCGGGGTCTATCTTTATCATATCAATCTCCTACTACTTAGTCATTTACTTTGCTATTTACTTTGCTTTTATTTTACTTTGCATCTTTATCATAAAAATACCAAAAATATTATCTTATCGTATCTATCAGATCTCACTCTCGTAAGTGGCCCTATAGGGATTGACAACCCCTATTTGCGTTGGTTGCGAGGATTTATTTGTTTTGTGCAGGTACGAGGGACTCGCGCGTAGCCTCCTACTGGATTGATACCTTGGTTCTCAAAAACTGAGGGAAATACTTACGCTACTTTGCTGCATCATCCCTTCCTCTTCAGGGAAAACCAATGCAGTGCTAAAAGAGGTAGCAAGAAGGATTTCTGGCGCCGTTGCCGGGGAGGTCTACGCAAAAGTCAACATACCAAGTACCCATCACATACCCTTATCTCCCGCATTACATTATTTGCCATTTGCCTCTCGTTTTCCTCTCCCTCCAATTCACCCTTGCCGCTTTATTCGCCCCCTCTCTCTCTATCCTCCCTCTCTATTTGCCTCTTTTTGTCCGCTTGCTTTTTGTTTGCTTGTGTGTTACTTTGCTTGTTTGTCGCGATGGCTCAAGATAATACTAAATTGTAGGACTTCATCAATACCAACAACAATGATTTTATTAGCACTCCGATTGCTCCTCTTACCGATGCTGAATCTTGTGGCATTAATACTGCTTTGCTGAATCTTGCTATGAAAGATCCGTTCTCCGGCTTTCCTAGTGAAGATGCCGCTACCCATCTTAATAGCTTCGTTGATTTGTGTGACATGCAAAAGAAGAAAGATGTGGATAAGATATTGTTAAATTGAAGCTATTACCTTTTTCTCTTATAGATCGTGCTAAAGCTTGGTTTTCGTCTTTGCCTAAAAATAGTATTGATTCATGGAACAAGTGCAAAGATGCTTTTGTCTCTAAGTATTTTCCTCCCGCTAAGATCATCTCTCTTAGAAACGATATTATGAACTTTAAGCAACTTGATCATGAACATGTTGCACAAGCTTGGGAGAGAATGAAATTAATGATATGTAATTTCCCTACTCATGGTTTAAATTTGTGGATGATTATACAAATTTTTTATGCCAGATTGAATTTTGCTTCTAGAAATCTTTTAGATTCGGCCGCGGGAGGCACTTATATGGAAATCACTTTAGGAGAAGCTATTAAACTCCTAGATAATATTATGGTTAATTATTCTCAATGGCATACTGAAAGATCTACTAATAAAAAGGTGCATGCGATAGAAGAAATTAATGATATTAGTGGAAAGATAGATGAACTTATGAAATTATTTGCTAATAAGAGTGTTTCTTCTGATCCTAATGCTATGCCCTTGTATACCTTGATTGAGAATAATAATGAATCTATGGATGTTAATTTTGTTGGTAGGAACAATTTTGGTAACAACGCGTATAGAGGAAATTTCAATCCTTGGCCTTATCCTAGTAATCCCTCTAATAATTATGGTAATTCCTACAACAATTCTTATGGAAATTATAATAATATTCCCTCTGATTTTGAATCTAATATTAAAGAATTTATTACTTCGCAAAAGAATTTTAATGCTATGATTGAAGAAAAATTGCTTAAGATTGATGATTTGGCTAGGAACGTTGATAGAATTGCTCTTGATGTTGATTCTTTGAAACTTAGATCTATTCCACCTAAGCATGATATCAATGAGTCTCTCAAAGCCATGAGAATTTCCATTGATGAGTGCAAAGAAACAACCGCTAGGATGCGTGCTAAGAATGATGCCTTTATAAAAGCGTGTTCTTCTAGTTCCTATGAAAATAATGATGAAGATCTAAAAGTTATTGATGTGTCCCCTATTAAATCTTTGTTTTGCAATATGAATCTTGATAATGATGGGATTGAACATGATCCACCTTTACCTAGAGGGCGTTCCAAGAATTCTGAATCTTTTGATCTTGATGCTAAATTTGATAAAAGTGGGATTGAAGAAATTAAAACCCTAGATGTTGCTAAACCCACTATTATGGATTTAAAGGAATTTAACTATGAAAATTGCTCTTTGATTGATTGTATTTCCTTGTTGCAATCCGTGCTAAATTCTCCTCATGCTTATAGTCAAAATAAAGTGTTTACTAAACATATCGTTGATGCCTTGATGCAATCTTATGAAGAAAAACTTGAATTAGAAGTTTCTATCCCTAGATAACTTTATGATGAGTGGGAACCAACTATTAAAATTAAAATTAAATATCATGAATGCTATGCTTTATGTGATTTGGGTGCTAGTGTTTCCACGATTCCAAAGACTTTCTGTGATTTGTTAGGTTTCCGTGATTTTGATGATTGCTCTCTAAACTTGCACCTTGCGGATTCACTATTAAGAAACCTATGGGAAGAATTAATGATGTTATGATTGTTGAAAATAGAATTATGTGCCCGTAGATTTTATTGTTCTTGACATAGATTGCAATCCTTCATGTCCTATTATTCTTGGTAGACCTTTCCTTAGAACGATTGGTGCAATTATTGATATGAAGGAAGGAAATATTAGGTTCCAATTTCCGTTAAGGAAAGGCATGGAACACTTTCCTAGGAAGAAAATTAAATTACCCTATGAATCTATTACGAGAGCCACTTATGGATTGCCTACCAAAGATGGCAATACCTAGATCTATTCGTGCTTGTTATGCCTAGCTAGGGGCGTTAAATGATAGCGCTTGTTGGGAGGCAACCCAATTTTATTTTTATTCCTTGATTTTTGCTCCTGTTTAGTAATAAATAATTTAATTAGCCTCTTTTTTGGTTGTGTTTTTTGTGTTTAATTAGTGTTTGTGCCAAGTAGAACCGTTGGGAAGACTTGGGGAAAGTCTTGTTGAACTTGCTGTAAAAAACAGAAACTTTAGCGCTCATGAGAACTGCTGTCATTTTTATTTGGAGAGTTCTATTTAGTTAATTATTTTTGCATATTATTAATATATAAATTACTCACGTCCAGCAGTTTATTTTAGAATTTTTGGAGTTCCAGATCTTGCGCTAGCTACAGATTACTACAGACTGTTCTGTTTTTGATAGATTCTGTTTTTTGTGTGTTGTTTGCTTATTTTGATGAATCTATGGCTAGTAAAATAGTTTATGAACCATATAGAAGTTGTAATACAGTAGGTATAACACCCATATAAATAAATAATGAGTTCATTACAGTACCTTGAAGTGGTCTTTTGTTTTCTTTCGCTAACGGAGCTCACGAGTTTTCTACTTTAAGTTTTGTGTTGTGAACTTTTCAAGTTTTGGGTAAAGATTCGATGGATTATGGAACAAGGAGTGGCAAGAGCCTAAGCTTGGGGATTCCCATGCCACCCCCAATATAATCTAAGGACACCTAAAAGCCAAAGCTTGGGGATGCCCCAGAAGGCATCCCCTCTTTCGTCTACTTCTATCGGTAACTTTACTTGGAGCTATATTTTTATTTACCACATGATATGTGTTTTACTTGGAGCGTCTTGTATGATTTGAGTCTTTGCTTGTTAGTTTACCAAAATAATCCTTTCTGTACACACCTTTTGAGAGAGCCATACATGATTTGGAATTTGTTAGAATACACTATGTGCTTCGCTTATATCTTTTGAGTTATATAATTTTGCTCTAGTGCTTCACTTATATCTTTTAGAGCACGGTGGTGGATTTGTTTTATAGAAACTATTGATCTCTCATGCTTCACTTAGATTATTTTGAGAGTCTTAATAGCATGGTAATTTGCTTTTAAATCCTAATATGCTTGGTATGCAAGATTAATAATAAAACTTTCTTATGAGTGTTTTGAATACTAAGAGAAGTTTGATGCTTGATGATTGTTTTGAGACATGGAGGTAATAATATCAAAGTCGTGCTAGTTGAGTAGTTGTGAAATTGAGAAATACTTGTGTTGAAGTTTGCAAGTCCCGTAGCATGCACGTATGGTAAACGTTATGCAACAAATTTGAAACATGAGGTGTTATTTGATTGTCTTCCTTATGAGTGGCGGTCGAGGACGAGCAATGGTCTTTTCCTACCAATCTATCCCCTAGGAGCATGCGCGTAGTACAGAGGTTTTTGATTACTTGTAGATTTTTGCAATAAGTATGTGAGTTCTTTATGACTAATGTTGAGTCCATGGATTATACGGACTCTCACCCTTCCATCTTTCCTAGCATCTCCGGTACCGTGCATTACCCTTTCTCACATTGAGAGTTGGCGCAAACTTCGGCGGTGCATCCAAACCCCGTGATATGATACGCTCTTTCACACATAAACCTCCTTATATCTTCCTCAAAACAGCCACCATACCTACCTATTATGGCATTTCCATAGCCATTTCGAGATATATTGCCATGCAACTTTCCATCATTCCATTCATCATGACACATTCATCATTGTCATATTGCTTAGCATGATCATGTAGTTGACATAGTATTTGTGGCAAAGCCACCGTTCATAATTCTTTCATACATGTCACTCTTGGTTCATTGTATATCCCGGTACACCGCCGGAGGCATTCATATAGAGTCATCTTTGTTCTAGTATCGAGTTGTAATCATTGAGTTGTAAATAAATAGAAGTGTGATGATCATCATTTTCTAGAGCATTGTCCCAAGTGAGGAATGTAAAAAAAAGAGAAAGGCCATAAAAAAGAAGAGAAGGCCCAAAAAAGAGAGAAAAAGAGAGAAGGGACGATGTTACTATCCTTTGCCACACTTGTGCTTCGAAGTAGCACCATGATCTTCATAGTAGTGAGTCTCTCATGTTATCACTTTCATATACTGGTGGGAATTTTTCATTATAGAACTTGGCTTGTATATTCCAACAATGGGCCTCCTCAAGTGCCCTAGGTCTTCGTGAGCAAGCAAGTTGGATGCACACCCACTAGTTTCTTTTGTTGAGCTTTCATACATTTATAGCTCTTGTGCATCCATTGCATGGCAATCCCTACTCCTTGCATTAACATCAATCGGTGGGCATCTCCATAGCCCATTGATTAGCCTCGTTGATGTGAGAGTTTATCCTCTTTTGTCTTCTCCACATAACCCCCCTCATTATATTCTATTCCACCTATAGTGCTATGTCCATGGCTCGCGCTCATATATTGCGTGAAAGTTTATATGTTTGAGATTACTAAAGTATGAAACAATTGCTTGGCTTGTCATCGGGGTTGTGCATGATGATAGCATTCTTGTGTAACAAAAATGAAACATGACTAAACCATATGATTTTGTAGGGATGAACTTTCTTTGGCCATGTTATTTTGAGAAGACATAATTGCTTAGTTAGTGTGCTTGAAGTATTATCATTTTTATGTCAATATGAACTTTTGTCTTGAATCTTTCGGATATGAATATTCATACCACAATTAAGAAGAATTACATTAAAATTATGCCAAGTAGCACTCCGCATCAAAAATTGTGTTTTTATCATTTACCTACTCGAGGACGAGCAGGAATTAAGCTTGGGGATGCTTGATACGTCTCGAACGTATCTATAATTTTGGATTGCTCCATGCTATATTATCTACTGTTTTGGACATTATTGGGCTTTATTATCCACTTTTATATTATTTTTGGGACTAACCTATTAACCGGAGGCCCAGCCCAGAATTGCTGTTTTTTGCCTGTTTTAGGGTTTCGAAGAAAAGGAATATCAAACAGAGTCCAAACGGAATGAAACCTTCGGGAACGTGATTTTCTCATCGAATACATCTTAGAATACTTGGACCCTACGTCAAGCCACGTAACAGGAGCCCACAAGGTAGGGGGCGCGCCTACCCCCCCCAGGCGCGCCCTCCACCCTCGTGGGGCCCCTATTGCTCCACCGACGTACTTCTTCCTCCTATATATACCCACGTACCCCCAAACTATCAGAACAAGAGCCAAAACCCTAATTCCACCACCGTAACTTTCTGTATCCACGAGATCCCATCTTGGGGCCTGTTCCGGAGCTCCGCCGGAGGGGGCATCGATCACGGAGGGCTTCTACATCAACACCATAGCCTCTCCGATGAAGTGTGAGTAGTTTACTTCAGACCCATGGGTCCATAGTTAGTAGCTAGATGGCTTCTTCTCTCTTTTTGGATCTCAATACAATGTTCTCCCCCTCTCTTGTGGTTTGTGGAGATCTATTCGATGTAATCTTCTTTTTGTGGTGTGTTTATTGAGATCGATGAATTGTGGGTTTATGATTAAGTCTATCTATGAATAATATTTGAATCTTCTCTGAATTCTTTTATGTATGATTGGTTATCTTTGCAAGTCTCTTCGAATTATCAATTTGGTTTGGCCTACTAGATTGATCTGTCTTGCAATGGGAGAAGTGCTTAGCTTTGGGTTCAATCTTGCGGTGTCCTTTCCCGGTGACAGTAAGGGCAGCAAGGCATGTATTGTATTGTTGCCATCGAGGATAACAAGATGGGGTTTTCTTCATATTGCATGAGCCTATCCCTCTACATCATGTCATCTTGCTTAAGGCGTTACTCTGTTTTAACTTAATACTCTAGATGCATGCTGGATATCGGTCGATGAGTGGAGTAATAGTAGTAGATGCAGGCAGGAGTCAGTCTACTTGTCTCGGACATGGTGCCTATATACATGATCATACCTAGATATTCTCATAACTATGCTTAGTTCTGTCAATTGCTCAACGGTAATTTGTTCACCCACCATAGAATACTTATGCTCTCGAGAGAAGCCACTAGTGAAACCTATGGCCCCCGGGTCTATCTTTATCATATCAATCTCCTACTACTTAGTCATTTACTTTGCTATTTAGTTTGCTTTTATTTTACTTTGAATCGTTATCATAAAAATACCAAAAATATTATCTTATCATATCTATCAGATCTCACTCTCGTAAGTGGCCCTATAGGGATTGACAACCCCTATTTGCGTTGGTTGCGAGGATTTATTTGTTTTGTGCAGGTACGAGGGACTCGCGCGTAGCCTCCTACTGTATTGATACATTGGTTCTCAAAAACTGAGGGAAATACTTACGCTACTTTGCTGCATCATCCCTTCCTCTTCAGGGAAAACCAACATAGTGCTAAAAGAGGTAGCAAGGCCTCACATGACATACACACAAAAAATGTGGCAAGATTCCCTTAGGCTTGCCAACTTGTGGCTCTCATTTTCAAGAACTAATAACTTTGCCTAAGCTTAGTTGTGGCAAAGTTAGTCATGAATTAAGTTCAACCATGGAGTCTTCTAGATTATACATGTGGCAGAATCTGGTGGATGATATCCAACGGCCAGTAGTGCTCGGATTTGCCATATTTGTACCATCGGATTGGCTTCATCCAACGACCAACTTTCAAAGTTTTTCACACACTATATAGGGGGTATAGATATAGATGTGTCGGACGGTTGCAATGGATCCAAAGTATATCTATTTAGTGGAGTGCACTCTAAACACATTATCTATTTATTTTTCTCTAACCTTCCGTAGCCATGCAACCAAGCCACATAAGCTTCATGGGTGCACCCCACATCATATTATTCATACTACGTTGATTGAAAAAAAGATAAATCACCCAAAACAAGATCTTCCCGTTTTATGTTCCTACAATGTTGTGTCGTGCACGTACCTACTAGTTGTATAGTGGTAGTACTAGTAATATAGTATTAGGAGTACAAACTTGGTACTAGTAGGAGTAGTACTAGTACGGAATGCTCCTACTCTATCAACGATCCCCGTTTGACACCAAATTTCTTGGCTTCCGTGCTACATTTAGATCTTCCCCTCATTTCTATTTTCCAACCCGGCAGCGGGCGGGGTGTCGGTTTGCTCAACGGCGGTCCCATGTGAAAGTGAAATGCTAGGCAACACGCCTTCCCTAAGCTATGTGTCGTGCTGGACGGGTCGTGTTGTACTCCCGATTCCCGGGCGTGTGGGGGTGCGACGTGAACGCGGCAGGCCTTTTCCTTTTACCAGCAATGTGCCCATGCGTTGCGACGGATCCAAAGTAGTAGAATAGTAGTATTTGTTCACAAACTTGAAATAAATCACTATTGTTTTGATATACTCCTAATATATTACTCCCTCCGTACCTAAATATTTGTCTTTTTTGAGATTTCAAATGGACTATCACATACGGATTATATAGACATATTCTAGTGTTTCTAGCAAGATGGCCGCGCGTTGCATGAAGTTGATGGAAAAGGTAAGCACAACTTATAAATTGACGGATGGAGTACTAGTTACAGTGATGCATATAATTAAGCAAAGGGATCGCACATGTCGGTATTGACTGGAACGAGAATGCAACAGCACAATAAGAATTAAGGCCACGATGATGCGATCGTAGTGGTGGTTACAGAAGGCAAGAAGAAAGATGGATCCACGAATGTACGACCTCGTCCTCCTCAACTTAGTGCGCCGGGCCACCGACCGACGGCTATGGAGCGGGGGCTTTTGTGGCGAGGTCGAGGTGCTTCTCAGCAAAGGCATCCAAGGCTTCCAGCCGGCTGAGGAAGGCCAACGTCGTAGCATCCTCACTGGCCTTGTAGATACCTACGTACACGATTTGCTCGTACACGTGGATGTGTAGGTCGACGAATTCTTGCAGGGCGAGGCACCTCACGGCGAGCGCGACCTCTAGGTGGACATTCTTCGTGGCGTCGGCGGGCAGTCCTAGGCCACCAGTGCTTGAAAGAGGTTCCGGCCATGGAGGCCGATTAGGGTGGCAGGCAATGAGGAGCCCAGGCGCGCGGGCTGGAGGAGTACGGCGATGTCATCCGCGAGCTTCTTGAGGACAGTGAACTTGTTACTAGTGGCAATGATCATCTGGTCCAACTGACAGTCGTAGTTGGCTTCGACGGCGGCCATCCACCAGCCGGTCTCCAACACCGTCTAGAGACGATCCTCGGCGCCATGCCGCAGGCCGGCGTCATGGACCATCTGGCGCAGCCGCTGGCCGCTCACGCGCATCGCCACCATGGGTCTGGAGTGAGCTCTTTTGCGCTTAGTGTAGGTGCTTAGGCAAATGCTTAGGTGAGTACGATGTGGTAGATGCATTGGAATGGAGGGGCGCCTTTATATGAGGGCAATGAGGGCAAACTGCGTTGCATTCACATCGTGCAGCCTCTTTTCCTGGACCTCCGCCCATTACTTCCCTCATGCATTGATTGAAGGAGGATGCATTAGCTGTTCAACATATCGGGAACCGCTACTCCCTCCCTCGTCTGCATTAAAGCCATATCAGGAACTGCGCCGCCCGCTGTCAAATCGAATACTCCCTCCATCTAGGTGAGTATTAAGTCATCTTACGAAAACCAAATAGTAAACACATAGGCATGGTGCATTGACTCTCACGTTGTTTCTTATTTTTTTGACATAAATAGAGGAATCAACCAAGAAGAGATGTGGGGCTTGTATGCTTTTAATGACTTGAGACTATCAAAAATGACATGTAGTGGTCAGTTCGTTGCACAAGAACAACTACAACCCACGTCAGCACACACGCATCTTATATAGCATCACATCCAATGGCTATGAAAGATGAATGAGACCAAATTATATCTCATCTAGATGAGTTCTAGCAAAACTGTATTAATAATACTTAGTACTCCTGCGCCATGTATCATATATTAGTATCATGTAGTACTTTATTTATTGCCATGTATGACACATAGTACTCACCTCTCTCTCTCTCTTTCTTCATTTAATTCTATGACACCTCATCAAAATTGCTAAGGCTAGTACCATTACAACCAGCCTTAGCAAATACGAAGTACTAAACATTAAGTTCTCTCGTTTTCCTCTCCACCTTGGTCACCTAGACGGAGGGAGTATACTACGCGGGCTTTTCCTGCGCGGTAGGCGGGGCAGTTCCGCCTAGTCGGTTCAACAGAGATGCGAGAATACGAGGGAGTAGGCTGCTGCAAACGTAGGGCTCTGTGATTTAACAGTGAGTTACTGCTGGACAGGTGGCCCCCGTGATTTGACTTGCCATTATCATTTTAACTGTGGCGCTATGACCGGCGTGAGTCTACTGATTCCTGACCACCTCCATACAGGTGCCTCTCCCAATGCTCCATCATGTAGTAGAGGCTGGCTCTTGCATGAGAGCCCACTTCTCCACTTTTTCCTTGCCTCTCTTTCCTCCACATATGCAAAAATGCCATGTAAAGCGCACTATTGTACTTACTTGCTCCTACAGGTGCTTAAGCTTGCCACATAGGCATAAAGTCCGATGTGGCAAGTTAATCAAGAAGAGAGAGACTAGTTTGGTGCCCTAAGGAAGAAACGGTGCTAAGCGCGTGTACCTAGATGAAAAGACAATTTTGAGTCTATAGCTAATTAAATGAAGCAAACTTAGCAACACCATTTCATTGGAAGAGGTCACTCCTTGGCAAATGCAATAAATACTAGTACTCCCTGTGTCCCACAATATAAGAATGTTTTTGGCACTACACTAGTGTCAAAACGTTCTTATATTATGGGACAGAGGGAGTACGAAGAAAGAGATAGAGAGAAGTAAAAAAATACACTTATAGCCAACCTTATAGCCAAAACCTTGTTGTAGTATGAGTAACTAAGTGATGACTATGTATGACATGCCAACATCAGATAGCCTAACGCACCATGTTAAATCTCCAAGGGCGCGACCGCACGAGCGACGCGACGGTCGTGGTAGGCACGATCACGATACGGGTTGCTGACAGCCCTTGGATCTGAGATCAAACGGTCGCATGCTAAGTTGCTGAACATTTGCAGAATAACCCTCCAGGATAGGATATTCACCCATAGGTCTAGAATCACGCCATGCAACCGTTCGATCTCAGATCCAAGGGCTCTCGGAAGCCCGTATCATGGGAGAATGGAAAGCCACTACCCTGCCGTTCGCACGCTGGCAGTTCGCTCCTACTCGTCCCCGCACGTCCTTCAATACTACGGCGGTTCGCTCCTAGTCGTCCCGTCCATTCACATTACGGCAGTTCCACTAATCCTGACCCTCCTCCCAAATCCAAGGCGTCCCAAATCTCCCCGATCGGCGGTGAGTACAAGGTTAGAACCATCACCGGCGATGAGTTCAACGTCATCTACACCCGTTCTTCCGCCACGGTGAAAGGATGCCTTTCTCGCTTCAGACGCATGTTCGAAGACTCAGATGATGAGTGGGTCGCTGGGCTAGATATTGCGTACACCACAGTCCTGGGACGAGAGAAGGATCTAAAGGAAGAAGAGAGGAAGAAGCCCGCCGTGATGCAGGTTTGCGTGCATGACTTATGCTTGGTCTATCACATATGCCATGCCGACGTTGAGTGCCAGGATTTTAAGGACTTCCTCGAGAGAAACCTAGTCAAATTCATTACTGTAGACTTTGGTAACGACAAACAAGTCCTGCGTCGGATAGGCCTCGTTTTAGGCAACACCTTCAACCTCCGGAAGAATCGGCTGGTGTCCTCTCATCAGCCTTCAATGCTGACCCTGGCAGGAGCCATGGTTCATCCTTCATACGGTAAACTGGAGAAACCTCCATACACGTTTCATCGGCATGCATGGCAGCGGAATGTACTAGATATAGACCACATCCACTACGCTGTAATGGATGGCTACCTTTGCTTCAGTATCTACAAGGGTTGGATGAAGAGCAACAGCCAAGTGTGCGGTTCAAGCAAACAAGTATCGGCCAAGAGGAAGAGGGACAAGGACGAAGTCGAGGACGTGGACGAGGACTCCAAGTAAGGTGGCAGTGTCGTTGCTCATGGTGGTTCTAATGCAGTGTCTACCGGAATAGTTGCAAAGTTTAATTTCAAGTGTGCTTAATTTAATTTGAGGGGTGGGTTGTGCTGAGCCCCCAATAGAACTATGTTATGTTTCTTCTTGTTACTTAAACTCTTCAGTACGTACATACTAGTATTTCTTACATTTCATCTTTTAGTTAGTATAGTACTACCACTCATTTCTTCACATTATATACGTACAATATATATGGCCAACATCATATAGCCAGCAGTTTAGTTGTCAAAGAATTTCAGGGTGCTTAGTTTTATTTGAGGGGTGGGTTGTGCACTTGTGCTGGACACCATTATTGTGACAAGCCTTTTTAATAGTACTATATGCATAATTTGGCAACGAGCGCTCTCTATATGTACCACCTTTTTTTAATTTCAAGTTTTGCTCCATGGCGCAATCCATTGATACTACTACTGTACAAAAGTGGAGTATATACATTTTTTAAAAGGCTAGAGGGCGGGGCAGTCTAGCTCGGTCAGTTTCACGAGAGGCGAGGGCCTTTATGATTTGACGGCTCATTACTGCTGTCAAATCGAATAGTACTGCACCGCCCACTGCACGCCCGACGCCTCCATTAAACCCCTCCGTTAAACCCGCATGCAAACCGAGAACCCTACTCCGGCCACACGTCCGTTCATGAGCGGGCCGGAATTAAACGCAACACCGGCCGAGCTCCTCCCGTCCGCCCTTAGTTTAAACGAGGCCAGACGCCGGCCAAGCTCCTACCGTCCGCCCTCTATTTACACGAGGCCAGACAGACAACGGGCAAGAATCGCACCCCTCCGCTGCTCCCCCATCTTCTCCTTCACCATTTTCTCCAGTCTTCCGATGGCTTCCGATGAGCCGTTCTCCGGCATATTACCCGGCTGGGTGGCCCGCCGAGCCCTCCGGATACGGGCGAGGCCGCCCGGTGCTTCACCAACCTCGCTTGGCCCGACGGAGCCAGTTGCCGCCCCTAGCAGGAGCGTGGTTTAGCAACTCGCCGCTCCAGTTCAGCTCGATGAGGAGTGGCGAGTTGCTCAACGCCGGCACGGCGGCGAGCACGCCGGTACGGGCACCGTCGCTGCCGCGTCGTACCGCGCCACCAGTGTCTGGGGTGGTCGCGCCTCCCGTGTCTGTGGGCGCGCCTCCCGTGCCTGCGGCAGCGCCATGCAGGCAGAGACAGAAGTTGGGTGCGTGGAGAGCGACGAGTCAGTGGCCAGCTTCTCCGTGTCCGCCGCCATCATCGAGGAGAATTAGAACACGGGAGGCCGCCGCCACTTGGGACCCATCAAGGCCACCGCCGAGGCGACGACCGCAGATTCAGGTGGTTTCTTTGCTACCTCGTCTCTTTCGAGGACCTTCGTCGACCCCGCAAGTGTCTGGCGGACATCAGGAAGACAAAAGGATCCGCGGGCGGCCATTTAGGACTAAAATAAGTCTAGATACATCCATTTCTAGGACAAGTATTTCCGGACGGAGGGAGTATTAATTATACAAGAGAGCCGGATTGGCACCTCTTAGTTCATGTAAATGTAATGAAATCCATCATGTTTGTATGAAGATCCAGCTTTTTTATACGAATTCCTTCATGCTTATATGAAATCAGTCCGTGTTTGCATGAATTTCATCTGGTTGGTTAGAGTTGTAAAAATTTATGCCGCTGGCGTTTGATGTCGTCCTCCGCTTAAGGAAGCGGGAGGAAATTTGCCGGCTGCCATTGGAGATGCTCTTTATGCTGGAAATAATAGAGTGACATCCAATCCATTTGAGTTAATTGCCTGTATGATTGTCCCTCTATAAAAAGTTAATTGCATGTACAGTGTACACGTGACTTGCAGGGTGGCTACAGCTTCGTACAGAAAGTTAAAAAGAAACAAGTCCATCCTTAATCTTGTATTCTAAGTACTCTGTGGGTTCCACTGTCAGTACAGTAGCGAAAGAAGTATATATTAAATAAGTAGAGTAATATATAATATAAAAATATAAAGTTAAAAGACAGAATTCGAACTCATGTCATCGTGGTGCGAGCATCCAGCGCTAACCAGCCCAGCACATTTTTGTTGTAGACCATGCTGGAGATATATCTCCATGTCTACTCTTATATATACTCCATTCGTTCCCAAATATTTGTCTTTTTTAGATTTCAAATGGACTACCACATACGGATGTGTATGTAGACATATTTTAGAGTGTAGATTCACTCATTTTGCTCCGTATGTCTTTTCAGGAAGGGGCCAGATTTGTCCTTGATTTATTTATGAGGTATCTAGATGGCACTGCACCGCCAAGAAAAGAGGGTAACATCAAAATTATGGACTACTTTTTTGAGTATGTTGGTAAGGTTCGGTCATAGTCACTTGTTGAAATCTCTAAAAAGACAAATACTCCCTCCGTCCGGAAATACTTGTCATCAAAATGGATAAAAGGAAATGTATCTAGACGTATTTTAGTTTTAGATACATCTCTTTTTATCCATTTTGATGACAAGTATTTTCGGACAGAGGGAGTAGAAAAAAGAGTTGGTGATGATGGTGTGCGTGCCATCCTGCAATATAGGCCGTCGGATTTATATCTAACGGATAGGAAAGAAACTATGGCAATTTTGCAAAGATATACCCACACGTCTCTCCACATTCGCAAATAAGGCCTTCCCTCGTTCAACCTTTTCTTTCACAAGATAAACTACTCGTACAAATGCATCTTGATGTTCCGTGCAACGCACGGGCAGCTGGCTAATTTCTTTTAAAATAGTTGCTGCAATAATTGGGTTGAAGTGATATATTTTATGTCTGCCCCGAATGATTTCAGATTCACTAGTAGTAACAAAGAAAAGGTTGCCTTGTTAATTAACAGAAAACAGGGTGAAAACTATCACATGAGGCCGGTAAAAACAAGGCACACTGGGTTCAGCATCATCGTCAGTACAGTTGTGCGCGTGCGAGAAGTCTACATATCGAGGGGGCTACCGAGCGAGGCATCGAATGTTTGGGAGAGAAACCAATTGACAGATTATGATTAGATCGAGTTGTCACCCTTCTGTTGTCATTGTTGGGGGGAGAGAAAGATGTATCGAGAGTGTGCGCGGTAGGCATAGAGGCACAACTAGCGAGTGTGTGTGTGTGTGTGTGTTTGAAAGAGGAGTAGATAGATATTATCAAGATCGATGTGCCAACCTACTCCTTCGGTGCCGGGTAGTGTGTGTGTGTGTGTGTGTGTGTATGTTTGAGAGAGAAGCCAGTCGATAGATTAGTATCAAGATCGAGGTGTCACCCTACTCCT
>NC_041386.1:164381548-164383724 GCF_002162155.2 Triticum dicoccoides
GGGGCAGTGACACTCACATATCTCTACTCTTATAAAAACAGAATTGGTGATGATGGTGTTCCTGCCATCCTGCAATATAGGCCATCCGATGTATATCCGATGGACAAGAAGGAAACTATGGCAATTTTGCAAAAAGATACCCACACCCCTCTCCGCATTTGCAAATAAGGCATTCCCTCGTTCATCCTTTTCTCCCACAAGATAAACTTCTCATACAAATGCATCTTGATGTTCCGTGCAACGCATGGGCATCTTGCTAGTAGGGAGAAGGAGTTTGTGTGACACATATCTAGCTATATTAAGGGATAGGTAGATAGCATATGTGTGAGAGACATTATTATACTTTGAGACATTAGTGGTTGTGGGTGGGCAGAATTAAAGGGGTGGGCGTGTTAGACATAGAGAGCGTGTGTGTTTCTGTGTGAGAGACTTGTAGGACGGGGTAGAAAGACAAATTTAACCCTAACGTAGGGAGAGAAATACACGAAGTACGCGTGTGTGATTCCGATGCCACAGGGAAATGAGATATGTATGCATGTGAGAGAGATTGCACAATTCATTCACGTATCACTATCTAGCGATCATGGACGTGCATCGCTTGAACATAAGTCAATATCTACTTCGTATCATGGCCAAAGGTACAATATCGATTCAACGTTATAAATATTGGACACTCACATATCACTTTTTTCTATTTAAATAAACCTTTTCAGTTGTGCATGCCAAAGTTACAGTGATGTTTCTTCAAACAACCAATGTAGCTATCATGTACATGCACCATTGTTACTCTTGCATTCAAATTCATTAGTCTTGGATGATTTAAGTTTCTATTTTGAAGTAATATATGTAATATTCATATATGAATTCAACGGGTACGCAATTTATGAAATGGAGGCTATGTAATCATATGAGGCAACACTTTTAAGTAGCTGACTACAATATCGATTTCTATTTGTTCGCCTCTACACTAACACGTCAATGCATTATGTTTAAAGTAAATAACCAATGGCACTAAATTATCTATTTACACGAGAAATACATAGGCTGAGCGTTTGATCCCTTTTTTGTGAACGCGCCACTACACCCGTACGATTGGCCGCGCCCATGTGAACGTCCAAGTTATCGGCGCATCATCCTAAGTTATTGTATTTTTCTGGGGTGGACTTCACACCAGTTATTAACTGCTGACGCATGCCCCGTGTACACAGTCTAGCATGACCTTCCCGCTAGCACGGTCCAAAATTAGTTGAAAGTGGATACGAACGATCCCGCGGGCGGCAAAATCTCCCGCCTCCTTCTAAAATTTCTGCCACCTTAGTCTTTAGCATGCGAAATCCCCCTTTTGTCCTTGGTGCACGGAGACCAATATTTACAATACCGCCCTCATCTACATGATAGGTCGGGGCTGCTTTGGTAACTTCCGGTTCCCCCACTACATGGCACCCCCATTTCCTCTCCCCCTCTCGCAAAAATGACTAACTCCACAGCACCAGAGCATCTTACATCACGCCGTCTGTACTTCATCGCCCTTTCTCCCCTCCCCTCTCGAAACCCTAGACTGCTCATCCACCGATGTACCATAGCCCATTCACTGCCAGCGGCGTCCACCTCGCTGGATCTGCTTCTGCGGCCGTATCTACCCCTCCCACCTCCCCTAGAAACTAGTAGACTGGTCATCCACCACTGTACCACAGCCCATTCAGTGCCGGCCTTGTCCACGGCGCCAGATCTGCTTCACCGGTACTCTCGTCAACCGCCGCGCATTTGCAGCGGCTCATTCGTACTCCCCACCGGAGACGCTTCGTCCACACCCCCCGGAGCCGCCCCACCGACGCCCCGGTCGACGGCCTCTGATCCTCTTCGCCGACACCTTCCTGAACCCTACCGGTGCCGCTTCACCGACACCTTCCTCAACCCTACCGGAGCCACTTCGCCAACACCATCATCAACCCTACCGGAGTAGCTTCGCCTATACCATTCTCAACCCTATCGGGGCCGCTTTGCCAACTCACAAGTCCACAGCCTCAGATCTGCTTCCTCGCACCCTCATCCAACCTACCGGAGCAGCTTCTGACGCCCCGTCCACGGCCGCAGATCTGCATCGTCGACACCACCCTTAACCCAACCACCGGAGCAGCTTCTGACACCCCATCCACGGACGCAGATCCGCATCGTC
>NC_041386.1:164384026-164484330 GCF_002162155.2 Triticum dicoccoides
GGTCGCGGATCCGCGTCATCGACACCATCCTTAACCCAACCACCGGAGCAGCTTCACCTACGCCCTCATCCATGGCCACAGATCTGCTTCGCCCACACCGTAGTCCACGCTACCAGAGCCGCTCCACAAACACCCTACTCGACGGTTCTAGATCTCCTTACCGGACCCCGACAGCCAGCGCAACATCATCACCCTCGATGTTTCTAACCTGATTCCGACCGTCTGGAGAGATGCCAAGCACCCGCCACAACCTAAGTACTTGTCACCTTTAAACCCGTCCAGCATCACCTACCCGATATACTTCAAATATACTAATCGGTCGCTGTTACCTGTTATGCAGCTGGCAAAAACTACAAGGACGATGTTTCTTCTAGATCTAACAGCTTGGCCAACCAAGATCCTGGACTGAGGCATTGCTATGATCTTGTAAGCGCATCTCTCTCTCTTGTATTGTTCTATGCCTGCCAGCGTGCTTTGCTAGGATTTTCGACCAGTAATCCCTTTGTGCAGACAATGATTTCTACTACTGGCTGCTAAATTAGATATGTAGATGTCATACATGATACTACCTCGTACCTCCGCTCCTAAATATAAGTCTTTCTAGAGATTCCACTATAGGCTACATACGGAGCAAAATGAGTGAATCTACACTCGAAAATGCATCTATATACATCTATATGTGGTCCATACTTGAATCTCTACAAAGACATATATTTAGGAACAGGGGCAGTACATTACACAAAATCGTAGGTGGCATGTAGGAATTCCAGTGCACTACATTAGGCTCCCTTAGAGTGCCTGCTAGTCCAGCATACAGAGTCATGGCTAGTTTATGGTACGCACACAATTGTTAATTGGTGGTTTAAATATGCGCAAGGGATATTCAATGTAGTATCATGTGGAGATGTCTGAAATTAGCCGTGTCAACTTGCAGATAGGGTTACACAATGAAAAAGTACAAGATGTATGTGGCAATTTCATGGAACATCGCAAAAAAGGAGTGGCAGCGGTGAGCCTATACAGTGTGCTATGGTACGTCACTCCTCCATTGCAATCATCGTGACATGTTATTTGTATGCCAGTTCTATTAGCCAAGTTTCTTAGGGACAGTTATTACGAGTTATCCTAAGAAAATAAGCACCTGTGAATATAAGATCCATGTAATAAGCCAACCAGTTCTTTTCATTGCGTTTTCAGCTTATCTTTGGTATGATCAGTGGAAAGTCTAGATTGCATTACATTTTTTCATTTTGCTACCCATATGGAAATTAATTTGACTTGCAAACATCACAAATTGAACCCAGTGCAGTAATTAATATGATAGGAAAACAGACCATCACTATTTTCTCAAAATGCAAATACAAAGATACCATCTACATGGCACAATCTACTTTAGTCAATGTTTTCCATAGAGATCCCATTGCCTAATTTAAACAAAGAACGCATGACACACATTTAAATGAAGAACAATTATTTATTGAAATTCGATGGTCCAAGTGGCTGGTTATTATCGTATAGCAGCACCACCTGAAAGCATCATATAGCAGCAGCAGCATCAGCAGCTCATAACAACTCATCATACTGCAGCAGCAGTCTGCAATTCATCATATACCAGCAGCAGCTCATAGCAATTCATCATATAGCAGCAGTAGGAGCAGCTCATAGCAATTCATCATATAGCAGCAGCAGGTGCAGCTCATAGCAATTCATCATATAGCAGCAGCAGGAGCAGCTTGTAGCAACTCATCATATAGCAGCAGCAACAGCTCATAGCAATTCATCGTATAATAGCAGCAGCAGATCATAGCAACTCATCATACAGTAGTAGCAGCTCATAGCAATTCATCATTGCAGGAGCAGCTCATAGCAATGCATCATATAGCAGCAGCAGAAGCATCTCATAGCAATTCATCGTATAGTGGATCAGAATGAAAATTTGGCAAAAAATCAGAGGAGATCCTCACCTTGTTGGATGAGCTCATCCTTCAACAGCACCTCAAGGCCATGGCCTGGGAGGAGGGGAGGGGGAATAAGGTGCCTTCTGTCGCAGTGTGGCATCAGCCGTAGTTGTGCAGCGCTCGCCGGTGTAGTGCGTTGGACGAACCACAGTGGAGCAGCTGCTGGAGACCATGAGAATGAGGGGCGGCGCCAGAGGGAGGAGCAGCCAGGGAGATTTGCCCCTACCCACTGGCCATGTAGCCTAGCAGGACATAGCATCATCGAGGACCAGGCAAGATGGGACCAGTGGCGACGGCTCGCTGGAGGAACCCTAGTGCTGTCGGCAGGGGATCGAGGTAGAGGGAAAGGGGAGAGGAGATGCAAGCGGGCAGGGCAATGAATGCTTGCGTGTTTGTTTTTACTTGAGGATCAGGTGTGACACGGGTGTCAGCAGTTGCATTTTGAGTTTAATATAGGCAGACAACAGAGTCATTTCACTATTCCCCTTCCCTTCAATTTTTAGTGAGGTTCTACCCGAAACAACACCCCCCCTCCAAAGCGAAATTAGTTAAGCCCAAGCCCATAACTCAAAAATGACTTCTTTACATCTTTTATGGCTTATTTTGACAATATGCCCTGAAAAGGCGGAATCGAACTGGCCCTTAACCTGCAATTCAATTGTGTGTGCAATGATGAATCACTCCTGCCCACTATCTGTACATTTAGGCATCATCATAAATGGCATAACCTAATACATGTGCATTCCATTGTAGAATCTGGAATATGCAATGTTTATGTTAGTTCATACATTGCACATGATGTTTAAATGCCCCTTAAATTTGGTCAGTCAAGTGATGGTCTTTAAGCCTCCTTCTTTGCTTCTTTTCTTGATATGTAAGATTTTCTCACACATCTGTTCAATTGCTTGTTTGCATCAGCCAGCCATACTAGGACTGTTTGCTTTGATTACTTGTTGTTCTTGACCTAACACTCTAACAGAGCTTGTCAATGATTTAAACACTAAGGGCTACTGTAGTGGGGCCTTGTCTAACTCATAGGTGACATAAAGGTTTGGCTGTACACTACAGTAGGCTCTCCAAGAGTACCTGGAGATCCAGTTCGAAGGTATGCCTAGTTTTTACATAGTGCATACATAGTAAATGCTCATTTCATTGTGTGCAAGTGCAAGAGATGCGGCATGTTTCATTATGTGGTGTTGTTTTGTTATAATCTCATCCTTTTGTGTTCACAGACTAGAAAGTATGCATATTTATCTTCCAAGGAGACGAGTAACTAGTTTGTGTCACCTTGTAGAGGGGGTGCAATGAAGATAAGATTGAGGATTTCCAAGTACAATATGTTAGGAAGGAGCCTTGCAAGAGAAGTAGGAGCTGCACTGAGCCTCTTCAACCTGCTAAGGTAAGTCACTGTATGCAACTCAACAGTTCAATTCCTTGTTTGTTTCAGGCATAGTTAATTTTCTCTTTTCAATTGCTTTATTTGTCCTCAGTTAATGAGATGCCCAAATAATCATGCCTGATGCTCGATACTTGTATCACTATTAGTTGACATAATTAAAGGCCTTACCATTTAATTACTCTGCCAAAGTGTGCCTGAAGCTTTGAAGTCTATTAACCAACTATTATTGCATGAGGCTCACAATCTAGTTTATACTATGCTAATGATTGCATAGTTTTGCCTGCTGTAGTATGTTTGTATGAAATCCTCTGCTGTTCATTATGCTCCCTAAGACTTTAATTGAGGCACAGAATGGCCAACTGCTTGCTTACTTATATGCAACGTGCTGTCTAAATTTGTAACTTGTCTGTGTTTTCGATTGGGCCCCAACATCATGCTCCTCTGGTGAGCTAAGAGGGATTTCTGTATGCAGGCTGCACAGACTATCTTTTTTATAATTTTTAAAATATCACCTGCTTATGCTTCATGAAGTGTAACATTTTTTTAAAGTGACGTTTAACATTATTGTTAGTCCTGTTTTGCCATGTAGTACAAAATAGTGTCTTGTTCGCTTCACTATTGTAACTATATTTTTGCCCTAGTCATGTGTACTTATAGAAACATTTCAGGATGAAGTGACATCAACACAAAGATCTGTGAGCAGTGCAGCATGGCCGTTACCGAATGATTATGGATTGGAATTGGAATGTGCTGATGTTCTCGAGCATCAACAAGAGGTGGCAAGACAACGTGTACATGATTGTCAACGTATAATCAACAAGTTGAGGCTGGACATGCAGGTATTAGATGCAGGAGTCAAAAAAAATGAAACAAGACACTGAGGTAACCACGAAGGAATTAGAGATTTTGCAGACTGAAATTTGTGCTATCTGAATCCGGCCAATCCTATTTTCTGAAGAGATTATAGTTCAAATGGAGTTAAGTTGATGCGCATCCATGATGTATGAGATGTATTTGCCCAGTGTATGTAATTTGCTGTTTGTGTATGCTTTATTATCACCCGTGCCGAACCATAATGCCCAGTGGGTATAATCGGCTGTAATTTCTTTATTGTATAGTGTAGGATTATTCTACCTTTCTATGCCTTGATCTCTTTGTTGTATAGTGTATGCTTTTTAGAGGTGATAGTATTGAGTAGGATAATTCTTTGAATATGCTATATCATTCAAACGGGGGCCAACTCACCCGACCATGGCCCTTCACGGGCCGTCGGATCCGTGGGCCTTCTACGTCTCGTAGGATCCATGGGCCTTGTACGTCTTGTAGGATCCATGGGCCTTGTACATCTCGTAGGATCCATGGGCCGCCGACTCATTTATGGGTCTTGTACGGGCCTTTAATGGGCCGTAGACGGGCCTTTAATGGAAATCGTACATTTTATGGGATGACCATAACGGGCTGTTGATAGAACGTATTTGATGATGCTATGAAAATGGCCCAACAGACTAACGGTCCACAAACAGGCCGACTGTAACGACGGGCTGAATTTGGCCCACAAGCAGAAAATGACAGTAACGGGCCGTAAGTAACCGAATGGTGCAAATGAGCCCAAGAATAAATGGGCCCTCAGAAGGCCGAAAGTTAACTTGGGCTGGAAACGGCCCAATGGAATAACGGGCCGTTAATGGGTATAAAGTGATACATTGTTCATTACGGGCCAGTTTCAGCACGGGCCGTTAATGGGTGTAAAGTAATACACTGTTCATTACGGGCCAGTTTCAGCACGGGCCACTAATGGGCCAAGAGTTACAAAGGGCCTCATATGGGCTGAAAGACGTCAAGGACTATACATGGGCCAGAAGTGAAAACGGGCTGGAATCATATTGGATGGCCCAGATGACGCTACTGGGCCTAATTCGGATAGGGCATAACGGGCCTTGGGTTAGCGGGTTGTAAATGGGCTATATGCGAATAGGTTGTTAACAGGCTTTCCATTATCCGTCCCGCCAGCTTTTGACCAAGTCAAACGGGCTGGCCTTTTCACAGGAATGGGCCACTGTTGGGTTGTGCCACGTGACGACGTATCATAGGCGCCTTCTATCTAGTGAGTGGATGACATCTGTCCCAACGATGAGCCGACACGTGTTTCCTCTAGCCAATGATGATTTTACACGTGGAAAATCCCCATTGGTCGGGGTTGTTAACAGGTTATCGGATCCAAAACCCGACCCGATAGCTTAACGGCGTTCTGTTACGGTGGATGCCACGTGTCGGTCACCCTTGATGAAAGCACTTCTGTGACGCGCGATTTATCGTCATGGAAGTGGACACTTCCGTGATGATAATTTTGATAATTTCATGGAACACTTCTACGACAGCACAGGTATGACTATCTTGATTCTGTCATAAATTTTTCATGGATGTAGATGCATGACAAAAAACGCGACCTACTGTGACAAACACGTATCATCACAGAAGTGTATTTTTTTGTAGTGCATGGACTCAACATTAGTCATAAAGAACTCACATACTTACTGCAAAAATCTATTAGTTATCGAAACAAAGTACTACGTGCATGCTCCTAGGGGATAGATTGGTAGGAAAAGACCATCGCTCATCCCTGACCGCCACTCATAAGGAAGACAATCAATAAATAAATTATGCTTCAACTTCATCACATCACGGTTCACCATACGTGCATGCTATGGGAATCACAAACTTCAACACAACTATTTCTCAAATTCATAACTACTCAGCTAGCATGACTCTAATATCACCATCTCCATATCTCAAAGCAATTATCAAGTATCAAACTTCTCATAGTATTCAATGCACTTATATGAAAGTTTTTATTATGCCTAAAAGCAAATTGCCATGTTGTACTAAAGGACTCTCAAAATAATATAAGTGAATCATGAGAGATCAATTATTTCTATAAAATAAAACCACCACTGTGCTCTAAAACATATAAGTGAAGCACTAGAGCAAAAACTATATAGCTCAAAAGATATAAGTGAAGCACATAGAGTATTCTAATAAATTCCGATTCATGTGTGTCTCTCTCAAAAGGTGTGTACAGCAAGGATGATTGTGGTAAATTAAAATCAAAGACTCAAATCATACAAGACGCTCCAAGCAAAACACATATCATGTGGTGAATAAAAATATAGCTCCAAGTAAAGTTACCGATGAACGAAGACAAAAGAGGGGATGCCTTCCGGGGCATCCCCACACTTAGGCTTTTTGGTGTCCTTGGATTTTACCTTTGGGTGCCTTGGGCATCCCCAAGCTTAGGCTCTTGCCACTCCCTGTTCCATAATCCATCAAACGTTACCCAAAACTTGAAAACTTCACAACACAAAACTTAACAGAAAATCTCGTGAGCTCCGTTAGCGAAAGAAAACAAAACACCACTTCAAAGTACTGTAATGAACTCATTCTTTATTTATATTGGTGTTAAACCTACTGTATTCCAACTTCTCTATGGTTTATAAACTATTTTACTAGCCATAGATTCATCAAAATAAGCAAACAACACACGAAAAACAGAATCTGTCAAAAACATAGCAGTCTGTAGCAATCTGTAACTAACGCAAACTTCTGCAACCCCAAAAATTCTAAAATAAATTGCTAGACGTGAGGAATTTAATTATTAATCATCTTAAAAAATAATTAACTAAATATCACTCTCCAATAAAAATGGCAGCAATTCTCGCGAGCGCTAAAGTTTCTGTTTTTTACAGCAAGACCAAAAAGACTTTCCCCAAGTCTTCCCAACGGTTCTACTTGGCACAAACACTATTTAAACATAAAAACGCAACCAAAACAGAGGCTAGATAAATTATTTATTTAATAACAGCAAGGGAAATTATTGGGTTATCTCCCAACAAGCGCTTTTCTTTAAAGCCTTATAGTAGGCATAAAAGCGAGGATAGATCTACATATTGCCATCTTTGGTAGGCAATCCATAAGTGGCTCTCATAATAGATTCATATGGTAATTTAATTTTCTTTCTAGGGAAGTGTTCCATGCCTTTCCTTAACGGAAATTTTAATCTAATATTCCCTTCCTTCATATCAATAATTGCACCAGTCGTTCTAAGGAAAGGTCTACCAAGAATAATAGGACATGAAGGATTGCAATCTATATCAAGAACAATGAAATCTACGGGCACATAATTCCTATTTGCAACAATAAGAACATCATTAATTCTCCCAATAGGTTTCTTAATAGTGGAATCCGCAAGGTGCAAGTTTAAAGAACAATCATCAAATTCACGAAAACCTAGCAAATCACACAAAGTTTTTGGGATCGTGGAAACACTAGCACCCAAATCACACAAAGCATAGCATTCATGATCTTTAATTTTAATTTAAATTGTAGGTTCCCACTCATCATAAAGATTTCTAGGGATAGAAACTTCCAACTCAAGTTTTTCTTCATAAGATTGCATCAAAGCATCAACGATATGTTTAGTAAAAGCTTTATTTTGACTATGAGCATGAGGAGAATTTAGCACGGATTGCAACAAGGAAATACAATCTATCAAAGAGAAATTATCAAAATTAAATTCCTTGAAATCCAAGATAGTGGGTTCGTTGCTATCTAAAGTTTTAACCTCTTCAATCCCACTTTTATCAATTTTTGCATCAAGATCTAAAAACTCCAAATCATTGGGACGCCTTCTAACTAAAGTTGACTCATCTCCAGTCCCATCATTATCAAGATTAATATTGCAAAACAAAGATTTAATAGGGGACACATCAATCGGTTTTAGATCTTCATCCTTATTATCATGAAAACTAGAAGAGCATGCTTTTATGAAGCAATCCTTTTTAGCACGCATCCTAGCGGTTCTTTCTTTGCACTCATCAATGGAAATTCTCATGGATTTGAGAGACTAATTGATATAATGCTTAGGTGGAATAGATCTAAGTTTCAAAGAATCAACATCAAGAGAAATTCTATCCACGTTCCTAGCCAACTCATCAATCTTAAGCAATTTTTCTTCAATCAAAGCATTGAAACTCTTTTGCGAACTAATAAATTGTTTAATACTAGATTCAAAATCAGAGGGCATCTTATTATAATTTCCATAAGAATTGTTGTAGGAATTACCATAATTATTAGAGGAAACGACCTAGAATTAAAATTACCTCTATACGCGTTGTTACCAAAATTGTTCCTACCAACAAAATTCACATCCATAGATTCATTATTATTCTCAATCAAAGTAGAAAAAGGCATATCATTGGGATCAGTAGGAGTACTCTTATTAGAAAACAATTTCATCAGTTCATCCATATTTCCACTGAAAACATTAATCTCTTCAATTGCATGCACCTTTTTACTAGTAGATCTTTCAGTGTGCCACTGAGAATAATTAACCATAATATTATCTAGGAGTTTGGTAGCTTCTCCTAAAGTGATTTCCATAAAAGTGCCTCCCACGGCTGAATCTAAAAGATTTCTAGAAGCAAAATTCAATCCGGCATAATTTTTTTGCATAATCATCCATATATTCAAACCATGTGTAGGGCAATTACGTATCATTCATTTCATCCTCTCCCAAGATTGTGCAACATGCTCATGATCAAGTTGTTTAAAATTCATAATATTGTTTCTAAGAGAGATGATCTTAGCGGGAGGAAAATACTTAGAGATAAAAGCATCTTTGCACTTATTCCATGTATCAATACTATTTTTAGGCAAAGACAAAAACCAAGCTTTAGCACGATCTCTAAGTGAAAATGGAAATAGCTTAAGTTTAACAATATCATTATCCACATCTTTCTTCTTTTGCATATCACACAAATCAACGAAGTTGTTTAGATGGGTAGCGGCATCTTCACTAGGACCAGAAAATGGATCTTTCATGACAAGATTCAACAAAGCAGTATTAATTTCACAAGATTCGGCATCAGTAAGAGGAGCAATCGGAGTGCTAATAAAATCTTTAGTATTGGTATTGGCAAAGTCACACAATTTAGTATTATCTTGAGCCATCGTGACAAGCAAGCAATCCAACACACAAGCAAAGAAGCAAAGATAAACCGAACGGAAAGAGAGGGCGAAAGGAAAAGAGGGCGAATAAAACGGCAAGGGTGAAGTGGGGGAGAGGAAAACGAGAGGCTAATGGCAAATAATGTAATGTGAAGGATAAGAGTTGTGATGGGTACTTGGTATGTCTTGACTTGGAGTAGATCTCCCCGACAACGGCGCCAGAAATCCTTCTTGCTACGTCTTGAGCATGCGTTGGTTTTCCCTTGAAGAGGAAAGGGGTGATGCAACAAATCAGCGTAAGTATTTCCCTCAGTTTTTGAGAACCAAGGTATCAATCCAGTAGGAGACCACACGCGAGTCACCTCGTACCTACACAAACAAATAAGAACCTCGCAACCAACACGATAAAGGGGTTGTCAATCCCTTCATGGCCACTTGCAAGAGTGAGATCTGATAGAGATAATAATAATAAGATCAACATTTTTGGTATTTTTATGATATAGATTGAAAGTAAATATTGCAAAATAAAATAGATTGGAAACTTTTTATGATAAAAGATAGACCCCGGGGCCATAGGTTTCACTAGTGGCTTCTCTCAAGATAGCGTAAGTATTACGGTGGGTGAACAAATTAATGTCGAGCAATTGATCGAATTGAGCATAGTTATGAGAATATCTAGGTATGATCATGTATATAGGCATCATGTCCGTGACAAGTAGACCGAATCCTGCCTGCATCTACTACTATTACTCCACACATCGACCACTATCCAGCATGCATCTAGAGTATTAAGTTCATAAGAACAGAGTAACGCTTTAAGCAAGAAGACATGATGTAGAGGGATAAACTCATGCAATATGATATAGACCCCATCTTTTTATCCTCGATGGCAACAATACAATACGTGTCGTTTTCCCTACTGTCACTGGGATCGAGCACCTCAAGATTGAACCCAAAGCTAAGCACTTCTCCCATTGCAAGAAAGATCAATCTAGTAGGCCAAACCAAACTGATAATTCGAAGAGACTTGCAAAGATAACCAATCATACATAAAAGAATTCAGAGAAGATTCAAATATTGTTCATAGATAATCTTGATCATAAACCCACAATTCATCGGATCTCGACAAACACATCGCAAAAGAAGATTACATCGAATAGATCTCCAAGAGAATCGAGGAGAACTTTGTATTGAGATCCAAAGAGAGAGAATAAACCATCTAGCTAATAACTATGGACCCGAAGGTCTGAGGTAAACTACTCACACATCATTGAAGAGGCTATGGTGTTGATGTAGAAGCCCTCCGTGATCAATGCCCCCTCCAGCGAAGCGCCGAAAAAGGCCCCAAGATGGGATCTCATGGGTACAGAAGGTTGCGGCGATGGAATTAGGTTTTCGTGGTGCCCTCTGATGTTTTCAGGGTACGTAGGTATATAGGAGGAAGAAGTAGGTCAGTGGGCCCACGAGGGTGGAGGGCGCGCCTAGGGGGGTAGGCGCGCCCCCTGCCTCGTGGCTTCCTCATTGGTTTATTGACGTCCACTCCAAGTCCTTTGGATCACGTTTGTTCCAAAAATCACGCTCCCGAAGGTTTCTTTCCGTTTGGACTGCGTTTGATATTCTTTTTCTGCGAAACTCTGAAATAGGCAAAAAACAGCAATTTGGGTTGGGCCTCCGGTTAATAGGTTAGTCCCAAAAATAATATAAAAGTGTATAAATAAGCCCGTTAAACATCCAAAACAGAATATATAATAGCATGGAACAATCAAAAATTATAGATACGTTGGAGACGTATCAGAAGGCTAGGCACGGCGCCTGTGCTCGGGCCCGTCCCTGCAGCGTTGGTAAATCCATCGGCTGAGCTCTGTCTGGCGGGCCGGCCCCGTTCACGTCCCCTCCTGGGGTTGTTGGTGCTTGGCCTTCTTGCGTGATAGCCTCAGGAAATCCACTCGGTGTGGGTTGTCTAACCATCTCACAGGAACGCCACAGCCATCAAGAATCAAGACCAGGTGAGGGAGTCCTGGATTAGGGGGTATCCAGACAGCCGGACTATATCCTTTGGCCGGACTGTTGGACTATGAAGATACGAGATTGAAGACTTCGTCCCGTGTCCGGATAGGACTCTACTTGGCGTGGAAGGCAAGCTAGGCAATACGGATATGTATATCTCCTCCTTTGTAACCGACCTTGTGTAACCCTAGCCCCCTCCGGTGTCTATATAAACCGGAGGTTTTTATTTCATAGGACAACATACAATCATACCATAGGCTAGCTTCTAGGGTTTAGCCTCTCCGATCTCGTGGTAGATCAACTCCTGTACTAATATTATCAACAATAATCAAGCAGGACGTAGGGTTTTACCTCCATCAAGAGGGCCTGAACCTGGGTAAAACATCGTGTTCCCTGCCTCTTGTTTCCATCCACCTTAGACGCACAGTTCGGGACCCCTTACCCGAGATCCGCCGGTTTTGACACCGACATTGGTGCTTTCATTGAGAGTTCCTCTGTGTCGTCGCTGTTAGGCTTGATGGCTCCTACAACCATCAATAGCGATGCAGTCCAGGGTGAGACTTTTCTGCCCGGACAGATCTTTGTGTTCGGCGGCTTCGCACTACGGGCCAACTCGCTTGGCCATCTGGAGCAGATCGAAAGTTACGCCCCTGGCCACCAGGTCAGGTTTGGAAGCTTAAACTACACGGCCGATATCCGCAGAGACTTGATCTTCAACGGATTCGAGTCCCTGCCTTGTGTGCCGCACGGTCACGATGAGTACGATTTAGCTCTACCATCGGACCATATTCAGGAGGTTGCACCGGCAGCCGCTCCGAGCCTCAATTCGGAGCCAGTTGTGCCATCCATGGACGGGTGGATAGACCCCGTCACGGAGGCCGTATCCTCAGTGGCGATCGAGCCGAATATCGACCTTACCCTTCATGAGATCCGTGTTGCCAAACTGCCGAATCCTTCTCCGGCCAGGGACTCCGAACCGCCTGCGCCCGTTCATGTCGAATCCGATTGGGCGCCGATCATGGAGTTTACCTCCGCGGATATTTTTCAGCACTCGCCTTTTGGAGACATACTCGACTCATTAAGGTCTCTCTCCTTGTCAGGAGAGTCCTGTCCGAACTATGTCCGGCAGGATTGGGATGCGGATGACGAAGAAATTCGCCACCCACCCACCACCCACTTAGTAGCCACTGTCGACAATTTGACCGACATGCTCGACTTTGACTCCGAAGACATCGACGGTATGGATGACAATGCGGGAGACGAAGAGGAACCACTGCCCACAGGGCACTGGACAGCCACCTCATCATACAATCTCGTGGTAGATCTACTCTTGTGCTACCCATATCATCAATATTAATCAAGCATGACGTAGGGTTTTACCTCCATCAAGAGGGCTCGAGCCTGGGTAAAACATCGTGTCCCTTGCCTCTCGTTACCATCCGCCTTAGACACACAGTTCGGGACCCCCTACCCGAGATCCGCCGGTTTTGACACCGACATTGGTGCTTTCATTGAGAGTTCCTCTGTGTCGTCGCCATTAGGCTTGATGGCTCCTTCAATCATCGATAGCGATGCGGTTCAGGGTGAGACTTTTCTCCCCGGGCAGATCTTTGTATTCGGCGGCTTCGCACTGCGGGCCAACTCGCTTGGCCATCTGGAGCAGATCGAAACTTACGCCCCTGGCCACCAGGTCAGGTTTGGAAGCTTAAACTACACGGCCGATATCCGTGGAGACTTGATCTTCGATGGATCGAGCCCCTGCCTAGTGCGCCACGTGGTCACGATGAGCATGATTTAGCTCTGCCATCGGACAGTGTTCAGGAGATCGCGCCGGCAACCGCTCCGACCCTCAATTCGGAGCCAGTTGCGCCATCCATGGATGGGTGGATAGACCCCGCCACGGAGGCCGCACTCTCATCGGCGATCAAGCCGAATATTGACCATACACTTCACGGGAGCCGTGACGCCGAACTACCGGATTCTTCCCCGGCCACGGACTCCGAACCGCCTGCGCCCTTGCCTATCGAATCCGACTGGGCGCCGATCATGAAGTTCACCTTCGCGGATATCTTTCAGCACTCGCCCTTTGGCGACATACTGAACTCATTAAGGTATCTCTCCCTGTCAGGAGAGTCCTGGCTGAACTATGTTCGGCAGGATTGGGATGCGGATGACGAAGAAAGTCGCCGCCCACCCACCACCCACTTAGTAGCCACTGTCGATAATTTGACCGACATGCTCGACTTCGACTTCGAAGACATCGACGGTATGGACGACGATGCGGGAGACGAAGAAGAACCACTGCCCATAGGGCACTGGACAGCCACCTCATTATATGATATATACATGGTGGACACACCCAAAGAAGGCAATGGTGACGAGACAGCAGAGGACGACCCCTCCAAGAAGCAACCCAAGCGCCGATGTCAGCGGCGCCGCTCTAAGTCTCGCCAAAGCAAAAGCGGTGACACCGGCACAGGAGATAATAGCACTCCGGAGAGTGCCGAAGACAACAAAAAACCCCTCTAGCAAAATTTAGAGCAGGAGGATGGAGAAGCAAGCCCTCCCGAGAGAGCGGCAGATGGAGAGGCGGAGGATGATAATTACATGCCTCCCTCCGAAGACGAGGAAAGCCTCAACGATGACGAATTTGTCGTGCCAGAGGATCCCGCCGAACAAGAACGCTTCAAGCGTAGGCTTATAGCCAGGGCAAATAGCCTTAAGAAAAAGCAGCAGCAGCTTCAAGCTGATCAACATTTGCAAGATGATAGATGGACTGAAGTCCTTGCGGCCGAGGAATATGAACTCGAACGCCCCTCCAAGAGTTACCCAAAGCACAGGTTGCTACCCCGACTAGAGGAGGAAGCAATAAAACCTACATCTCCAGCATATGACGAAGCTGATCGGCCACCTCGTGGCCGCGACAGAGAGGCATTTCAGCCAAAAACTCAGCCCGCACCCCGACGCCATTCAAATAAAAACGACAAGGCACGGGGAAACATGCTAGACCTGCGAGACGTATTGGAGGACAAAGCAAAACACACAAGATCAATCTACGGATCACAAGGGCACGCCTCTACGCGAGACGATAACCGTCACGCCGGATACAGTAAAAGTAAATCCGGCCGGGCCGAACACAGCGGACAAGAATCATTCGAGCTGCATCGCGACATAGCCCACTACAGAGGTGCCACACACCCCGTATGCTTCACAGACGAAGTAATGGATCACCAAATCCCAGAGGGTTTCAAACCCGTAAATATCGAATCATACGACGGCACAACAGATCCTGCGGTGTGGATCGAGGACTTCCTCCTGCACATCCACATGGCCCGCGGTGACGATCTACACGCCATCAAATACCTCCCACTCAAACTCAAAGGACCAGCTTGGCATTGGCTCAACATCCTGCCAGCAGAATCCATTGGCTATTGGGAAGATCTGGAAGCCGCATTCCTCGACAACTTCCAGGGCACTTATGTGCGACCACCAGATGCCGATGACTTGAGCCACATAATTCAGCAGCCAGAGGAATCGGCCAGGCAATTCTGGACACGGTTCCTGACAAAGAAAAATCAAATTGTCGACTATCCGGATGCAGAGGCCCTAGCAGCTTTTAAGCACAACATCCGCGATGAGTGCCTTGCCCGGCACCTTGGCCAGGAGAAGCCAAAATCTATGGCAGCCCTCATGACACTCATGACCTGCTTTTGCACGGGAGAAGACAGCTGACTGGCTCGCAGCAATAACATATCAAAGAACCATGGTACTTCAGATACCAAGGACAGCAATGGCAGGTCACGTCGCAACAAACATAAGCGCCGCGTCAATAGCGACAATACCGAGGATACGGCAGTCAATGCTGGATTCAGAGGCTCTAAACTCGGTCAGCGGAAAAGGCCATTCAAAAGAAGCACTCCGGGCCCGTCCAGTTTGGACCGTATACTCGATCGCTCGTGCCAAATACATGGCACCCCCGACAAGCCAGCCAACCGCACCAACAGGGAATGTTGGGTGTTCAAGCAGGCCAGCAAGTTAAATGCCGAAAACAAAGATAAAGGGCTACATAGCGATGACGAGGAAGAGCCCCGGCAGCCGAACACCGGAGGACGGAAGAGGTTCCCCCCACAAGTGTGGATGGTGAACATGATATATGCAACCCACATCCCCAAGAGGGAGCGGAAACGTGCGTTAAGGGACGTATATGCGTTGGAGCTAGTCGCCCCAAAGTTCAACCCATGGTCCTCCTGTCCGATCACCTTTGATTGCAGGGACCACCCCACTAGTATCCGTCATGGAGGATTCGCCGCACTGGTTCTAGATCCAATCATCGACGGATTTCACCTCACTCGAGTCCTTATGGACGGTGGCAGCAGCCTGAACCTGCTTTATCAAGACACAGTGCGCAAAATGGGTATAGACCCCTCAAGGATCAAACCCACAAGAATGACCTTTAAAGGCGTCATTCTAGGTGTAGAGGCCCATTGCACAGGCTCAGTCACACTGGAAGTGGTCTTCGGATCTCCGGATAACTTCCGAAGCGAGGAGTTAATCTTCGATATAGTCCCGTTCCGAAGTGGCTATCACGCACTGCTCGGGCGAACCGCATTTGCAAGATTCAACGCGGTACCACATTATGCATACCTCAAGCTCAAGATGCCAGGACCTCGGGGGGTCATCACAGTCAATGGAAACATAGAGCGCTCTCTCCGCATGGAGGAGCACACTGCAGCCCTCACAGCAGAAGCACAAAGCAGCCTCTTAAGGCAATCCACCAGTTCAGCGATTAAAGACCCGGACACCTTCAAGCACGCCCGGAGTAATCGGCAACAAGACCGCCTGGCACATTCCGAGCTTGCATAGCAATGCGGCCCCCACCCCAGTACCAGCCAAACGGCGAAATCCGTGCCACGCATACATAATTATGCATTGAAAATACCATGGGCACAGGTGGGGAGGGGGGCACGACTACGGCACGACTACGGCTTCCCGCTTTGTTATTTTTTATCTCTTTCAGGACTTTAATCTCTGGAAACCCCGTCCAGCAGTATGATTGCCGGACACATGATGCAACAACCAAGGAAGCAGAAAGCTACGTCGCACCATGGAACTCACAGGTGGTCTCTGATAACGAGTGAAATACCTGCTTTAAATACCATTCCTCAGCGTGCCCTTGGAGGGGACATGTCAAATAGTCCTACCTTTTTGCTTATCGCACTACTTGTATCATTCTGCTTTGACGCACCTTTTTGAATAAACAATGCATAGCACTAGACTATTACCGCATTCTCTATTCTTTCTTTTATATATATATATATATATGTGTGTGTGTGTGTGTGTGTGTGTGTGTGTTCATTTATGACATTCAGCACCCGTACACTCTAGAACGGCCAATACGCCAGGGGCTTAAGCATACCCCATAATACGGTGTGAGAAGTCCGAACACTTTTGACAGTGCGGCACCCTAAACTTATAGCATTATATGCATCGGCTCCGAATCATGTCTTGGGTCAATAGTTGGGTTTGCCCGGCTCCCATGTTTTGGTACCTTACGTTCCGCTATATCGGCTAAGGTAGCACTGGGAGAACTACTGCGATTGTGCCCTGGTTCAGCTGGGCTAAGCACCTCAGTAGAGAAAGCTAAAACTGACTGTCATGATAAGGCGAGAGCCAGTCGCTGTTGGAGAGGTCTCGAGTCCCTAAAGACTTATGCCACTTAGAGCGAGGAGTCGGCTTTGTCCGGCTTAAGGTATGTATAGCGCCCCGAATTTGGCCTTCCGACTACTAGGGGCTTCGCCAAAATTTAAAATTGTAGAATTCTATGGCTAAGTGAGAGTGATAAAGCATTATAGTCTGATTGCCTTGTTCGTCGAACTGAGCACCTCCCTCGAAGGACCCAACAATGGGAAAAGAGTGCTCATATTTATCCCGAACACCCCAGCACTCGTGGCATGGGGGCAGAAGCCGACGACTGGCCATCTCTCAGATTTAATAAACAGCCGCACAGAAGGTAATATTTTAAATTCAAACAAGCATTACATAGCGCATATGAAAAAGTTTTCATAATACAGGATCACACGAGCAAGTTCATTCAAATATTACATCCTTAGCACACTCGTCCGCCACAAGACGGGCACCCTTCAGGACACCCTCATAATACATCTCAGGGTGGCGATGCTCCTTGCCCTACGGCGGCCCCTCCTTCACCAGCTTCTCGGCGTCCATCTTGGCCCAGTGCACCTTCACACGGGCAAAAGCCCGGCGTGCACCTTCGATGCAGACGGACCGCTTTATGACCTCCAGCCGCGGGCAGGCATCTACGAGCCGCCTCACCAGGCCAAAGTAGCTATTAGGAAGGGAGTCTCTAGGCCACATCCGGACTATAAAGCCCCTCATGGCCTGTTCGGCCGCCTTGTGCAGCTCGACCAGTTGCTTCAGCTGGTCGCTCATAGGCACCGGGTGTTCGGTCCCAGTATACTGAGACCAGAACAACTTCTCCGTCGAGCTTCCCTCCTCGGCCTGGTAAAACTTCGCGGCATCCGATACACTGCGGGGCAAATCTGCGAATGCTCCTAGAGAGCTCCGGATTCGGGTAAGTAACAAGTAATTTACTTTCACATGCTTGCTTTGCATATTGAATGCCTTACCCGCCACAATCTTCCTCATCGCCTCAATTTCCTGGAGGGCTTTTTGGGCTTCGGCCTTGGCCTGCTTGGTGCTCTCAAGGGCCGCGGCAAGCTCGGACTCTCGCGTCTTCGAGTCAAGCTCCAAAGTCTCGTGTTTCTTCACGAGAGCCTGGAGCTCTTGCTGCACCTCGCCCACCCGTGCCTCTTGTCTCTCCCGCTTGGTGCGCTCCTTGGCCGATTTGTTTTCGGCCTCGGACAACGCTTGCTTCAGGGTTGCCACTTCGGTTGTGGCTCCTGGCACATTCATGATGATCCTGTCAGTTCGCAACCACATTTTCTTTTTTATATAGAAAAGTTACAACTTACCCTTGTTCTCCTCGAGCTGCCTCTTGGCAAGGCCGAGCTCTTTCTCGGACCGCTCGAAGTCCTGCTTCAGTGCGGCGACCTCCGCAGTCTGTGCAACAGAGGTCAGCAGCGAATCCTGCATGCGCATATAGACATACTTATATTAGACTCCTGCAGATATTATTCGATCCTCTATTTGGCTTTTCTTTGTGAACACCAAACAGAGCATCAGGGGCTACTGTCTATGCGGTAACATTTTTCCTATATTTTAAATACTCACCTCAAAGCCTGTTAGAAGGCTAGTACAGGCTTCAGTTAGTCCGCTCTTGGCGGACTGAACCTTCTTGATCACCGCACTCATAATAGTGCGGTGCTCTTCGCCGATGGAAGCGCCGCTAAGCGCTCCCAGCAGTTCGTCTGGTGCCTCTAGTTGGACAGAGGTAACCGGCACGGACGGCTCGCCCCTCTTGGAAGGGGGCCGCCTGCTCGAGTCCGGAACCACTGGAGGTTTCGGCGCTGTGTCCGGCTGCGGGCCGAACGTGGAGCCCCTGGGAGCCTTGCTCCCTTTGCTCCTGGAGTTCGGAAGGTCGCCTTGAGGCGCCTCTGGGACTGTCTCCCCCCGGCTCGGTGCACCTTGAGACAGTACCTCGGCATTGTCCGTAGGGCAAGGGGAGTTGGTGGTTGGAAGTGTATCACTATCCATGTCCGACGAGTCCAAGGAACCGTCTGACGATGATATGTCGATACGGGCTTGGGGCGGACTGCATAATCGTATTCGACGTTAGGAGAAGCAGTGCAACAAATGTGTACTATGAGTTACTCTGGTATCCGAATACTTACGACTTCGCCAGGGGCTTGGCCCTGAGCAGCCACTCGTCTTCTCCATCGACGGCGGTGGTGGAGCAGTTCGGAAGGAGAGTCCTTCCCTTCTTGGACCCTTCGGCCTCCCTAGTTGGGGTGGCCTTCCTTTTCTTGTCTCCCTCGGCTGGATGGGGGAGTCTTCATCATCCTTCTCCTCGTTTTCATGGGAGGAGTGCATCTCGGAGTTATCGGACGATGAGTCCGATACCACCTGGCGCCGAGAACTCTTTCGGGTTCCCTTGGCCTTCTTCTTGGTCTTATCCGGCACCTCATAAGGAGCCGGAGTCCGCATCTCCGTCAGGAGAGCGTCCGCAGGGCCTTCGGGCAGAGGGGCCGGACAGTTAATTCGCTCCGATGCCTCCACCCAGTCCTGTCAAAGGCATGGGAGCTCAGACCGCGCACATGGTTAAGCTATGGGAAATAAATACCCTGCCAGATGTACAGAACTTACCGGATTCGCATGGCGCTTCGCGCTTAGCCCGCGGTCCTTGGTAAGAGAAGAAGGGACCTCGGCGCCCTTGAACAGCACCTTCGAGACATCCTTATGCGTCGTGTCGAAGAGCTCGCTTAGAGTCTGGTGTTGGGCCAGGTCGAACTCCCATAAGTTGAAAGCCCGTTGTTGACACGGGAGGATCCGGCGAAAGAGCATAACCTAGACTATGTTGACAAGCTTAAGTTCTCTTGCTTGTCATGTTCCGGATACATTTCTGGAGTCTGTCCAGCTCCACCGAAGAGCCCCAAGACAAGCCCTTCTCCTTCCAGGAAGTGAGCTGCATGGGGACTCCGGATCGAAACTCGGGGGGCGCCACCTAGTTGGTGTCGCGTGGCTCGGTGATGTAGAACCATCCCGATTGCCACCCCTTTACGGTATCCACGAAGGAGCCCTCGAGCCATGTAACGTTGGGCATTTTGCCCACCATGGCTCCGCCACATTCCGCTTGTTGGCCGCCTACTACCTTCGGCTTGATGTTGAAGGTCTTCAGCCATAGGCCGAAGTGGGGCCGGATGTGGAGGAAAGCCTCGCACACGACGATGAACGCCGAGATGTTGAGGATGAAATTCGGGGCCAGATCATGAAAGTCCAGCCCATAATAGAACATGAGGCCGCGGACGAATGGATGGAGGGGAAACCCTAGTCCGCGGACGAAGTGGGGAAGGAAAACCACACTTTCGTGAGGTTTCGGGGTAGGGACGATATGCCCCGCGGCTGGCTGCCGGTGCGCGATATCCGCGGCTAAGTATCCGGCTCCACGTAACTTTTTGATGTGCCCCTCCATGACGGAGGAGGCCATCCACTTGCCTCCCGCTCCGGACATGTTTGGAGAGAGTTGAGGAGAAGGATGTGGACTTGGGCGCTGGAGCTTGAGTGTGCGAGAATGGATGAGCAAGGAGGAAGAAGGCGTGGGTAGAAAAAGGTGAGATCTTATCCCTTTATAAGGGCGGACTAAACTATGCGCCCCCACTAGCCTGGTAAAACTCGCTTATCCCCCAAGCGCCGTAATTGATGGCGTGGTTGGGTTACCCACGTCCGTATTGATGAGAATCCCGTAATAAGGGGAACACGATCTCTGCTTTGACAAGACGTGTCAAGAAACCACCTCACGTTATGTGCGGGGCTGGTTAAAGAAAAATGGTTCAAATAATTACCGGACCGTGGCGTGATGTCATGCTGCCAAAACGTGTCAGCAGATTAGATTTGTGGAAATATTATTCTCTCTACGGTGGTATGTGGAACTTATTTTGCAGGGTCGGACACTATCCTTGTATTCAAACTCTTCCGTGGTGTATTCGGGAAAGGAACCCGCCTTGCAATGCCGAAGACAACACTGCGCGCCAGACTCATCGTCATTGAAGCCTGGTTCAGGGGCTACTAAGGGAGTCCTGGATTAGGGGGTATCTGGACAGCCGGACTATATCCTTTGGTCAGACTGTTGGACTATGAAGATACGAGATTGAAGACTTCGTCCCGTGTCCGTATGGGACTCTACTTGGCGTGGAAGGCAAGCTAGGCAATACGGATATGTATATCTCCTCCTTTGTAACCGACCTTGTGTAACCCTAGCCCCCTCCCGTGTCTATATAAACCGGAGGGTTTTAGTCCATAGGACAACATACAATCATACCATAGGCTAGCTTCTAGGGTTTAGCCTCTCCGATCTCGTGGTAGATCAACTCTTGTACTACTCATATTATCAAGAATAATCAAGCAGGACGTAGGCTTTTACCTCCATCAAGAGGGCCCGAACCTGGGTAAAACATCGTGTCCCTGCCTCCTGTTACCATCCGCCTTAGACGCACAGTTCGGGACCCCCTACCCGAGATCCACCGGTTTTGACACCGACAGCAGGCGCACCCGCCTTGAGGTAGGGCCTCGTGAGTCCCGCGCTGGCTCATGGGTGCCCAGATACACCTCGTCCAGCCATTCCATGCAAGCCACGTGTCAGGGCAGGGATGTACACGCCTCGGGGGCTCTCCGCAGTAGGGAGTCCCCTCCCACAAGCCAGCGACGGACCAGCAATCACCACGGTGATCTGCGCCCCTCCTCGTGCTAACCTGCAGAAACCTCCTGAGGACTACAGCGGGCGGTACCGCGGACTCTCTCTCTTCTCCCATGCAATTCACTTGCGCGTTAAAAGGGGGGCTCCTAAGCATCGCGACTCAGGAGCTCTTACTGGCTCTCCAGCCCTCACCCCCTGGCCTTGACCACGGCATCGTGACCTGGCATACCAGCGGCAGCAGAGCTCGCTCGACGGTCGGGACCTGAGGACGTAGAGTACCAGGAAGAACATGGAGAAGAGGGGGAGGCCCGCATGGGCCTAACCTAGCTACCCAGCAGCGGCCGACTCCCAAGTCTGGTGCGGCACGGGAAGCCGGCTCCGGAACGCTAAGATAAGTCTTGTACCTGGAACAACCTAGCGCTACGACATAAGATCCTTGCCTTTTCGCTGCCCTGCTGCGGCAATGTCACCTCCCTTTCCCATCCTCAGGTAGCTGCTTGCACGCTAAAGGGGACCTCTTGAGCATCGTGCCTCAGGAGCTCTTACTGGACCTCGGGCCACTCATCTCCTGGCCTTGACCACGGCATCACGACCTAGCATACCAGCGATGGCTACAGCTTGCCTGGGGACCGGGACCTGTTAGCGTAGAGCACCAAGCTGCCGCGGGATTGGAAAGGGGGAACCGAGCCTAATCAGGACATGCGCTCAAAAAATTTCATGATAAGGATAATATCAACAAAAGGCATTACAGACGCTTTACACACCCCCACGGGGTCTGTTTCGATACCTCGCAGGGAACAAAAGGAAGGGAATTCCTTGGAGCTCAATCTACACGCGTCGAACGTTGCCGACGCCATCATCAACAATGGGCCACGGAAGGCCGGCGCCAACCCCATCCAGATCAAGGGTGGCGGCGGCCAGACGCGGCGACCTTGCTTCGGGCCCGATGAGAGCTCGGGGGCACGTAGGTGTTGTCGCTCGTCTCCAGAGACTCCACGAGCTCGGGAGAGTCGCTGGACCACTAGGAGTCACCATTGTCGCTGGAGGAGCTACGGGCGAGGCCAGAGGCAGGCCCGGCGCCCGCTGCTGCGCCGTCCTGGCGACTCCCTTCAGGGCAGCACTCCAAGCGACGGCCTTCCTCGTCGAAGACCTTGAAGAATAGCATGGAGGCGCCATCGTACTCGAAGTGGATGGCAAGGGCGCCGTACGCGCGGCTGGCTCGGGCGACCTCACCCCAGCCTCGAGTCATGAAGATCCTCCCGGAGGCGACGACTTCAACTTCCGCTCTAGTCGCCGAGGCGTCGCAATCGGCATGCTGCAGCCAAAGCTCAAGAGGGCCCTGCGGCGGCATCTCGGCGTCGAAGAACTGCGGAAGGCGAATCCAAGTGCTTGGAGGCATCGCTGCCTACCGCACAAACACGCGCGAGGAATCCGCAGCATGGACCCCTGGGGCGACCGCGTGCGCCTCCACAGCACGGCGGTCACGGCCCTGGCGCAGGCGGCGGCGCTCATCGCTCCTCCCTCTGGAACCCTCGGCGTGAGCGTACAAGGGCAACAGGTACCCAGGAGGTGGCCTCTCGTACCACGGCCGCAACACTACCGGCCTCACGACCATCTCGTGATGATGGGACCTCCTCTTCTTCAGCAGGAGTAGCTCGGGCTCGTTGAGGGGAGTCTTGCCCTTCTTCGTGGTCGAGAACCTCTGTATCAGCGCCATGACTACACCAGCGAGCAATGGAGCAAGGAAGAAGAAGAAGCAGGAGAAGCAAGGAACAGAAGGCTGACGGGGGTTCCGCCCCCACTTCCATTTATAGCCAAGGGGAGGCCAACCGCCGGCCTCCATGATCCAAGGTAATAATGGCCTTTTTCTACGTGCAGTAAGGACCCGTCAAGTCGGGCAGTTGCCGAGGCTGCGTGGGGAAGCGGAGACGCCCACATCCAATCAGTCGCCACGCGCCAACCGTGGCTGCAGGCTTTTGGGGCCCGCGGCGCTCCGCGCTTGCCCATTGGCTTCGCCTCGAAGCCAAGCCCGAGCGCCTTGGGCCCGGGGGCTACTGTCGGCGTTCTGGGAACGGGGGTCCCCAGACTTGCCTGCCTGCGGCCCGCAGCGTGGCTCCACCAGCGGCCCTGTACGGCCCATCTTCACCAGCAAACATTCAAGACCCTCATGAGGGGCCAAGCCTCACGAGCAGACGACGCAATACCTCCTCAGGAGCAGCCTCACCAGGCTGCCTCGCGAGGGGCAGAGAGATCAAGGCGAGTGGCACCTCGCGAGGTTCCTGTGACGCAAGCCATGACGACTGGAACCAGGCGAGCACCAGGCGGGCGCCAGCACGCGCAGTGTCCTTGTTTCCTGTTTGGTGCTAAAGGGGCAAGCATGGGCGAGGAGTCATGAGGCATCAGGAAAAGGTTTTCATATCGGTGCAACAAGACCAAGACCAGCAGGACGACAATATGGAGGTCACAGTGGAGCCCAAGACGGCCTCAGCACCAGAGCCTTTGGTAGGCGAAGACCACTTTTGTCAGGATAGCTTGTACTAGTTGTCTCCCTTCGAATTTGGCCGTTGTGGGATCCCTTCCCGCTCAATATTTGGGAAGAGGACTAATACGTCCATTTTGCATCATGCTTTTATATCAATATTTATTGCATTATGGGCTGTTATTACACATTATGTCACAATACTTATGCCTATTCTCTCTTATTTTACAAGGTTTACATAAAGAGGGAGAACGTCGGCAGATGGGATTCTGGGCTGGAAAAGGAGCAAATATTAGTGACCTATTCTGCACAGCTCTAGAAGTCCTGAAACTTCATGGAAGACGCTTCTAGAAAATATAAAAAATAATGAGCGCAAGAAGTTCACCAGGGGGCCACACCCTGCCCACGAGGGTGGGGGCGCGCCCTACCCCCCTGGGCGCGCCCCCTACCTCGTGGGCCCCCTGGTGGCCCTTCGATGGCCATCTTCTGCTATATGGAGTCTTTCGATGAGAAACAAATCATAAGCCATCTTTTCGGACGAGACTCCGCCGCCACGAGGCGGAACCAATCTAGGGCTCTGGCGGAGCTGTTCTGCCGGGGAAACTTCCCTCCGGGAGGGGGAAATCATCGCCATTGTCATCACCAATGCTCCTCTCATCGGGAGAGGGAAATCTCCATCAACATCTTCGCCATCACCATCTCCTCTCAAAACCCTAGTTTATCTCTTGTATCCAATTCTTGTCTCCAAGTCTGGGATTGGTACCTGTGGGTTGCTAGTAGTGTTAATTACTCCTTGTAGTTGATGCTAGTTGGTTTATTTGGTGGAAGATCATATGTTCAGATCCTATATGCATATTAATACCCCTCTGATTATGAACATGAATATGATTTGTGAGTAGTTACGTTTGTTCCTGATAACATGGGAGAAGTCTTGCTATTAGTAGTCATGTGAACTTGGTATTCGTTCGATATTTTGATGAGATGTATGTTCTCTCTCCTCTAGTGGTGTTATGTGAACGTCAACTACATAACACTTCACCATTATTGAGGCCTAGAGGAAGGCATTGGGAAGCAATAAGTAGATGATGGGTTGCTAGAGTGACAGAAGCTTAAACCCTAGTTTATGCGTTGCTTCGTAAGGGGCTGATTTGGATCCATATGTTTCATGCTATGGTTAGGTTTACCTTAATACTTTTGTTGTAGTTGCGGATGCTTGCAATAGAGGTTAATCATAAGTGGTATGCTTGTCCAAGTAAGGGCAACACCCAAGCACCGGTCCACCCACATACCAAATTATCAAAGTACCGAACTCGAATCATATGATCGTGATGAAACCTAGCTTGACGATATTCCCATGTGTCCTCGGGAGCGCTTTACATCATATAAGAGTTTGTCCAGGCTTGTCCTTTGCTACAAAAAGGATTGGGCCACCTTGCTGCACTTTATTTACTTTTGTTACATATTGCTTGTTACAAGTTATCTTATCACAAAACTATCGGTTACCTATTATTTCAGTGCTTGCAGACAATACCTTGCTGAAAACCGCTTATCATTTCCTTCTGCTCTTCGTTGGGTTCGACACACTTACTTATCGAAAGGACTACAATAGATCCCCTATACTTGTGGGTCATCAAGACTCTTTTCTGGCGCCGTTGCCGGGGAGTGAAGCGTCTTTGGTAGGTCGAATTTGGTAACGAAAAATTTATATAGTGTGCTGAAATTTACTGTTACTTGTTATTATGGAACGTAATCCTTTGAGGGGCTTGTTCGGGGTATCTTCACCCCGATCAGTAGAGCAAAGAGTTGCTCCTCAACCTACTGAACCTACTGAATATGAAAATGTCTGCTTTGAAATTCCTTCGGGTATGTTAGAAAAATTGCTGGCTAATCCTTTTGCAGGAGATAGAACAAAGCATCCTGATGAGCACCTAATATATGTGGATGAAGTTTGTGGATTATTTAAGCTTGCAGGTGTGCCCAGAGATGTTATGAAGGGAGATGCATCGACATGGTATAGGCTATGTGATGATACGGGCTCATGGAACTACAAACGGATTGAAATTGGAATTTCATCAGAAGTTTTATCCTATGCATGTTGTTCATCGTGATCGCAATTATATATATAACTTTTGGCCTCGCGAAGGAGAAAGCATCGCTCAAGCTTGGGGAGGCTTAAATCAATGTTATATTCATGCCCCAATCATGAGCTCTCAAGAGAAATGATTATTCAAAATTATATGCTCGGCTTTCTGATAACAATCGCACCATGCTCAATACTTCTTGTGCTGGCTCTTTTATGACGAAGACTATTGAATTCGAATGGGATTTATTGGAAAGAATTAAACGCAACTCTGAAGATTGGGACCTCGACAAAGGTAAGGAGTCAGGTATGACACCTAAGTTTGATTGTGTTAAATCTTTTATGGATACCAATGTTTTCCGTAAATTTAGCACTAAATATGGACTTGACTCTCAGATAGTAGCTTCTTTCTGTGAATCTTTTGCGACTCATGTTGATCTCCCTAGGGAGAAGTGGTTTAAATATCATCCTCCCATAGAAGTAAAAGTAGCTGCACCTATTAAAGTTGGAGAAAAGACTATCACTTATAATGATCCTATCGTTCCTACTACTTATGTTGAGAAACCACCTTTTCCTGTTAGGATAAAAGATCATGCTAAAGCTTCAACTGTGGTTCGTAAAAGCAATATTAAAACTTATACACCTCTTGAGCAAATTAAAGTTGAACCTGATATTGCTATTGTTAAAGATCTCTTGTCTGATAATATTGATGGGCATGTTATTCATTTCCTTGATGAGACTGCTAGAATTGCTAAACCTAGTGCTAAAGATAATAACAGACCTGTGGTAGGCATGCCTGTTATTTCTGTTAAAATAGGAGATCATTGTTATCATGGCTTATGTGATATGGGTGCTAGTGCTAGTGCAATACCTTACGACTTATACAAAGAAATTATGCATGATATTGCACCTGCTGAGATAGAAGATATTGATGTCATAATTAAACTTTCCAATAGAGATACTATTTCACCAATGGGAATTGTTAGAGATGTTGAAGTCTTGTGTGGGAAAACTAAATATCCTGCTGATTTTCTTGTTCTTGGTTCCCCACAAGATAGCTTTTGTCCCATTATATTTGGTAGACCCTTCTTGAACACTATTAATGCTAAGACAGATTGCAAAAAGGATGTTGTTACTATTGGTTTAGGTGATATGTCTCATGAATTTAATTTCTCTAAATTTCGTAGACAACACCGTGAAGAGGAATTGCCTAGTAAAGATGAAATTATTGGTCTTGCTTCTATTGCCGTGCCTCCTAGTGATCCTTTAGAACAATATTTGCTAGACCATGAAAATGATATGTTTATGAATGAAAGAAGGGAAATAGATGAAGTATTATTTAAACAGGAACCCATCCTGAAACACAATTTGCCTATTGAAATCCTAGGGGATCCTCCTCCACCCAAGGGTGATCCCGTGTTTGAGCTTAAACCGTTACGTGATACTCTTAAATATGCTTATCGTGATGAGGAAAAGATATATCATGTTATTATTAGTGCTAACCTTTCAGAGCATGAAGAAGAAAGGTTATTGAAAACTCTAAAGAAGCATCGTGCTGCTATTGGATATACTCTCGATGATCTTAAGGGCATTAGTCCCACCCTGTGTCAACACAAAATAAATTTGGAGGAAGATGCCAAACCAGTTCCTGATCATCAACGATGGCTGAATCCTAAGATGAAGGAAGTGGTAAGAAAGGAAATACTAAAGCTTCTTGAGGCAGGTATAATTTATCCCGTTGCTGATAGTCAGTGGGTAAGTCCTGTCCATTGTGTCCCTAAGAAGGGAGGTATTACTGTCGTTCCTAATGATAAAGATGAGTTGATCCTGCAAAGAATTATTACAGGATATAGGATGGTAATTGATTTCCGCAAATTAAATAAAGCTACTAAAAAAAGATCATTACCCCTTACCTTTTATCGATCAAATGCTGGAAATATTATCCAAACATACACATTTTTGCTTTCTAGATGGTTATTCTAGTTTTTCTCAAATACCTGTGTCAGCCAATGATCAATCAAAGACTACTTTTACTTGCCCTTTTGGTACTTTTACTTATAGACGTATGCCTTTTGGTTTATGTAATGCACCTGCTACCTTTCAAAGATGCATGATGGCTATATTCTCTGACTTCTTTGAAAAGATTTGTGAGGTTTTCATGGACGATTTTTCCGTCTATGGATCCTCTTTTGATGATTGCTTAAGCAACCTTGATCGAGTTTTACAAAGATGTGAAGAAACTAATCTTGTCTTGAATTGGGAAAAGTGTCACTTTATGGTTAATGAAGGTATTGTCTTGGGGCATAAAGTTTCTGAAAGAGGTATTGAAGTTGATAATGCCAAGGTTGATGCTATTGAAAAGATGCCATGTCCCAAGGACATCAAAGGTATAAGAAGTTTCCTTGGTCACGCCAGTTTTTATAGGAGGTTCATTAAGGACTTCTCAAAAATTTCTCGGCCTCTGACTAATTTATTACAAAAAGATATACCATTTGTTTTTTATGATGATTGTGTAGAAGCATTTGAAATACTTAAGAAACCATTGATCTCTGCACCTATTGTTCAGCTACCTGATTGGAATTTACCGTTTGAAATTATGTGTGATGCTAGTGATTATGTTGTAGGTGCTGTTCTAGGGCAAAGAGTTGATAAGAAATTAAATGTTATTCAATATGCTAGTAAAACTCTAGACAATGCTCAAAGAAATTATGCTATTACTGAAAAAGAATTCTTAGTAGTTGTATTTGCTTGTGATAAGTTTAGACCTTATATTATTGACTCTAAAGTAACTATTCACACGGATCATGCTGCTATTAAATATCTTATGGAAAAGAAAGATGCTAAACTTAGACTTATTAGATGGGTTCTCTTGCTACAAGAATTTGATTTGCATATTATTGATAGAAAAGGAGCTGAGAACCCCGTTGCAGACAACTTGTCTCTGTTAGAAAATGTGCTTGATGACCCACTACCTATTGATGATAGCTTTCCTGATGAACAATTAAATGTCATAAATGCTTCTCACACTGCTCCATGGTATGCTGATTATGCTAATTATATTGTTGCTAAATTTATACACCTAGTTTCACATACCAGCAAAAGAAAAAGTTCTTCTATGATTTGAGACATTACTTTTGGGATGACCCACATCTTTATAAAGAAGGAGTAGATGGTGTTATTAGACATTGTGTACCTAAGCATGAACAGGAACAGATCCTACGCAAGTGTCACTCTGAGGCTTATGGAGGACACCACGCTCGAGATAGAACTGCACATAAGGTATTACAATCCGGTTTTTATTGGCCTACTCTCTTCAAGGATGCCCGTAAGTTTGTATTATCTTGTGATGAATGCCAAAGAATTGGTAATATTAGTAGACGTCAAGAAATGCCTATGAATTATTCACTTGTTATTGAACCATTTGATGTTTGGGGCTTTGATTATATGGGACCTTTTCCTGCCTCTAATGGATATACACATATTTTAGTTGCTGTTGATTATGTTAGTAAGTGGGTAGAAGCTATTCCAACTAGTAGTGCCGATCATAACACTTCTATTAAAATGCTTAAAGAAGTTATTTTTCCAAGGTTTGGAGTCCCTAGATATTTAGTGACTGATGGTGGTTCACATTTTATTCATGGTGCTTTCCGTAAAATGCTTGCTAAATATGATGTTAATCATAGAATTGCATCTCCTTATCACCCACAGACTAGTGGTCAAGTAGAATTGAGCAATAGAGAGCTCAAATTAATTTTGCAAAAGACTGTTAATAGATCTAGAAAGAATTGGTCCAAGGAACTTGATGATGCATTATGAGCCTATAGAACTGCATATAAAAATCCTATGGGTATGTCTCCGTATAAAATGGTTTATGGAAAAACATGTCACTTACCTCTCGAACTAGAACATAAGGCTTATTGGGCTATTAAAGAGCTCAATTATGATTTCAAACTTGCCGGTGAGAAGAGATTATTTGATATTAGCTCACTTGATGAATGGAGAACCCAAGCCTACGAAAATGCCAAATTATTTAAAGAAAAGGTTAAAGATGGCATGACAAAGGGATACAAAAGCATGAGTTTAATGTAGGTGATTATGTATTGCTATACAACTCTCGTTTAAGATTTTTTGCAGGAAAACTTCTCTCTAAATGGGAAGGTCCTTACGTTATCAAGGAGGTCTACTGTTCCGGTGCCATAAAAATCAACAACTTCGAAGGCACAAATCCGAAGGTGGTGAACGGTCAAAGAATTAAACATTATATCTCAGGTAATCCTATAAATGTTGAAACCAATGTTATTGAAACCGTAACCCCGGAGGAATACATAAGGGACACTTTTCGGAACGTTTCAGACTCCAAAAAGGAATAGGTATGTGGTACGGTAAGTAAACCGACTGCAAAACAGTTCTAATGGCAATTTTCTTCTGTTTTGGATTATTTAGAATAATAGAAAAATAAGAAGCAGTCCGGGAAGGACACGAGGATTCCACGAGGGTGGAGGGCGCGCCCTACCCCCTGGGCGCGCCCCCTACCTCGTGGGCACCTCGTGTGCTCTTCGGACTCCGTTTTCTTACACGTTACGTATTTTGGTCGGTAAAAATTCATTATATAATCTCCTGGAGGTTTTGACCACCATATCACGCAAAAATCTCTTGTCTTTGTTTCGAGTTGTCCTGCTGCAGATTAGAACATGTCGTCCCAGGATTCAGAAGGAGAAAGCTATGTGGCTGATTACCTTGCAGATCCTAAGGTCTATGGGGATGTGGAGCATTGTGGTTGGACTACGGAAGAAGAAGAGGACTATGAACCCAAGGGAAGGGAGGATATGAGCTCAGAAGACGAAGTCCCATTACCTCAACCTGGGGACATGCATGTGGAGTTCAAAAAGTCAAGCCTCTCGGATAGAGTAAAGAAACCTAAGATCGAGTTTATCCCATTTCGCCTCTTGCAGGAAAACAAGCAGGAACTATGCAAAAAGATACTGAGCCTGGAGCAGGAGATCAATGACCTAAGGGACCAAAATTCTGTCCTCAAGCATAAATTAAGGAACAAGCCTACACCATCAACAAAAGCATCAACTTCTTCACCGACAAAAGAGATATAATCACATGGGTATGGGCACTCCCCTTGGCAACTTCCAAGCTTGGGGGAGTGCCCCGGTATCGTATCACCATCACTTTTATCTTTACCGCTTTTCTTAGTTCGATCCTATTGATAATATCTTGATCTAGTAGAATAAAAGCTTTTAGTATGATCTAGTTGTGAGTTTTGCTTTATGATCCTTCTATGTAATCGAGTCCGTGAGCTATATATAATAAAGATTAGTGTTGAGTCAAGGTCCTGATTATTTTTCCATGATCTTAAGTGAATAAAAGAAAAGAGGAAGAAATAAAAAGAAACAAAGAGATCATATGGATCTTATGGAGAGTAATGAGCTCACATAGAAAGAGTATGATGAATAAAAGTTGTTGAGAGTTGACAAAAATAGTTTCGGTCATCGTTGCAATTAATAGGAAGTAATAAAGAAAGAGAGGTCTTCACATATAAATATACTATCTTGGACATCTTTTATGATTGTGAGCACTCATTAAAATATGACATGCTAAAGAGTTGACGTTGGACAAGGAAAACAATGTAATGGGTTATGTTTTCTTGCATCTGAGATAAATTACATTGTCTTGGATCATCCAACATGATTGATCTTGCCTTTCCCCCTCATGCTAGCCAAATTCTTTGCACCAAGTAGAGATACTACTTGTTCTTCCAAACACCCTTAAACCAGTTTTGCCATGAGAGTCCACCACACCTACCTATGGATTGAATAAGATCCTTCAAGTAAGTTGTCATCAGTGCAAGCAATAAAAAATTGCTCTCTAAATATGTATGACTTATTAGTGTAGGAGAAAATAAACTTTATACGATCGTGTGATATGGAAGAAATAAAAGCGACGGACTGCATAATAAAGGTCCCTATCACAAGTGGCAATATAAAGTGACGTTCTTTCGCATTAAGATTTTGTGCATCCAACCATAAAAGCGCATGACAACCTCTGCTTCCCTCTATGAAGGGCATATCTTTTACTTTTATCTCCTACCTTGCATAAGAGTCATGGTGATCTTCACCCTTCCTTTTTACATTTTATCTTTTGGCAAGCACAACATGTTGGAAAGATCCTGGTATATATGGCTAATTGGATGTGAGTTTTCATGAACTATTATTGTTGACATTACCCTTGAGGTAAAACGTTGGGAGGCAAAACTATAAGCCCCTATCTTTCTCTGTTTCCGATTAAAACTCAATACCCATAAGTATTGCATGAGTGTTAGCAATTGTGAAAGACTATATGATAGTTGAGTATGTGGACTTGCTGAAAAGCTCTTATGTTGACTCTTTCCTATGTTATGATAAATTGCAATTGCTCCAATGACTGAGATTATAGTTTGTTAGTTGTTAATGAAGTTTATGATTCATACTTGAAATTGTGATTGAATTATTACTCTAGCATAAGAGATCATATGACAATAATTATATAAGTTGTTGTCTTAAGAATGATCATGATGCCCTCATGTCCGTATTTTATTTTTATCGACACCTCTATCTCTAAACATGTGGACATATTTTTCGATTTTGGCTTTCACTTGAGGACAAGCGATGTCTAAGCTTGGGGGAGTTGATACGTCCATTTTGCATCATGCTTTTATATCGATATTTATTGCATTATGGGTTGTTATTACACATTATGTCACAATACTTATGCCTATTCTCTCTTATTTTACAAGGTTTACATAAAGAGGGAGAATGCCGGCAGCTAGGATTCTAGGCTGGAAAAGGAGCAAATATTAGAGACCTATTCTGCACAGCTCCAAAAGTCCTGAAACTTCACGGAAGACGTTTTCAGAATATATAAAAAATACTGAGTGCAAGAAGTTCACCAGGGGGGCCACACCCTGCCCACGAGGGTGGGGGGTGCGCCCTACACCCCTGGGTGCGCCCCCTATCTCGTGGGCCCCCTAGTGGCCCTCCGATGGCCATCTTCTGCTATATGGAGTCTTTCGATGAGAAAAAAATCATAAGCCATCTTTCCGAACGAGACTCCACTGCCACGAGGCGGAACCTTGGCAGAACCAATCTAGGGCTCTGGCGGAGTTGTTCTGCCGGGGAAACTTCCCTCCGGGAGGGGGAAATCATCACCATCATCATCACCAACGCTCCTCTCATCGGGAGAGGGCAATCTCCATCAACATCTTCACCAGCACCATCTCCTCTCAAAACCCTAGTTCATCTCTTGTATCCAATTCTTGTCTCCAAGTCCGGGATTGGTACCTGTGGGTTGCTAGTAGTGTTGATTACTCCTTGTAGTTGATGCTAGTTGGTTTACTTTTGTTACTTGTTACTCGTTACAAATTATCCTATCACAAAACTATCTGTTACCTATTATTTCAGTGCTTGCAGAGAATACCTTGCTGAAAACCGCTTAGCATTTCCTTCTGCTCCTTGTTGGGTTCGACACTCTTACTTATCGAAAGGACTATGATAGATCCCCTATACTTGTGGGTCATCAAGGACCATGGCCTCTATAAATAGGACTAACCACCACTAGAGAGAGGGGATTGAGTTATCAGGTCATTAGGAGATGAACTCATCTCACCAGGGAGATCTGATCTGATTCCAATCTTCAACCACACAAGCACACCAAGCAGAAGAACACCTCTCCTTGCGAGTCTGTTCTTCCCTTGTACCGTTCATCCTCAGCCCAAGAGGTAATCCACCACACCACACTAGAGTAGGGTATTACACCACAACGGTGGCCCGAACCAGTATAAATCTTGTGTCTCATGTTCTTTGGGTTCGACGAGCTAGGTCGTGAGATCATAGAGTGCGTGAGCTAGAGAGGGGGAGAGATCTTCGTGCGCACCCCACTGTTCAAACCTCAAGGGTTTTGCCGGAACCCGAAATCCGACAGGCTCGGGAGGGGTTTCTATGCCTGGCACCCTCCAATGGATGACATCTTTTTTTTGGCTAGGATGCATGTCTGAACATACTCGTTCAACTCTTCCTCGGTGACCCTGGAAATGACTCAATTGCAGGCAGTAATAGTTCTGCCCATTTTGAGGTTGAAGGCCTAAAAGAAAGAAATATTACCAGTTTAAGACTATGCCATTAAGCCGGACCATGGATTCAAAAGTAAAGTGCTATAAACGGCTAACGTGTTAAGCGGGAAGATGAACATTGAAGTATGTGGATATTCATATTGGCGGTTTAAAAGGAAGCTAATGGTATCGGCCGGGTCATGGATTATGTTGTTAAACCGGCCAGAGGTTAAAGGCCAAGTACATGGTGCAGAATCAAATTAGGAGGATGAATAAGTAAGCATGGTTAAACCAGAGATTACTACCGGGTTTTACAGGTTGGGAAGTACATGTTGGCGGTTTGAAACGGGGCTTAATGCTATATGGAAGATCATGTTTTATGATATAAGCCGCCATCGCAGTTGTGGTATTTCAAATCTATCAGTGAAATTTTTTCTAAGTGATGGACAAACAGATTTCACAAACTTGAGCTATAATTTTGGATCTAAAGCAGTTCATAAAAAGCAGTAAAATTATAAACCTAAGGTGGCGGCAGCAGAAAAGTTTGTGTGCTCCGATGAGATCTTCTATAGAGAAGAGGTAATCTAATGTTAAAAACGAATGCTAAACTGCTACCGCACAAGTTTCATGCCATGTTCAGATCAAAAGCTACTTGAGCTAAAGGAGAAAACAAAGAACGGCAAAGAACACCGATGACCAAGGCTAACCCTAATGCAGATCTGAGGTATAAGGAGATGAATACTTACGGATGTAGATGGACTGCGGTGGAGCATCGGCATTCTCTAGACCCGTCAGGTTGGTGCAGCGACCTGAGTTGGTGCGGCGGACGGAGGACGGCGGCGGCGGAGCTCCAGGCTGCAGGGGAGTTGCGAGAGGAAGACAAAGATGAGGAGGCAAGGGGGGAATTGGAAAGGACCCCGGTCCCTATTTATAAGAGGATGGATACAAGGCATGTGTGGGAATCGAGGAGGATGAAATCATCATGTGGCTATATGGACACCTCGATTTTTGGGATGATCATTAAGATAAGGATCAGTTGAAATGTTTTGGGCCTCGTGCAAACTTAATGCGAAATGATGTCATGGCGGGTTAAGGAGGTTTTGTAAGCTAACTTCATGGCGGGTTACAACAAATTTGTTAAAAGGACGATGCAAGATTTTGACAAGTTAGGTACTGAAGATTGATGTGAACAAGTTCAAATCAACCTGGGCCTAATGTTGGGGATATAACTACTGGGTATGAACCGCCCAGGAGAGGCCGGGTCATACCACTGGCGACTTATCAATGAAGATGGCAGGTCATAGCAAGCCTATTGACGGCCCAAGACCCACAGGCGACTTGAGGACCAAGGGGATGAACCGCCACATGTATAACTTGAATTGTAAGGCAAGCTTAGTTAGTCACCGAGCCGGACACATTGTGTATGAGCCGGCCGGGACTCTGTAACCGCTGGGCATCAACCTGTGTATATAAAGGGGTGACCCGGCGGCGACTTAACTCAAGAAACAAACAATCGAGAGCTAGGTCAAGCGTATTCGCTCCTGGTAATCAAAACCCTAGCAATATGATGTATACTACACAACCTTCTCCTTGTAGACGTTGTTGGGCCTCCAAGTGCAGAGGTTTGTAGGACTGTAGCAAATTTCCCTCAAGTGGATGGCCTAAGGTTTATCAATCCGTGGGAGGCATAGGATGAAGATGGTCTCTCTCAAGCAACCCTGCAACCAAATAACAAAGAGTCTCTTGTGTCCCCAAGACACCCAATACAATGGTAAAGTGTATAGGTGCACTAGTTCAGCGAAGACATGGTGATACAAGTGCAATATGGATAGTAGATAATGGTTTTTGTAATCTAAAAATATAAAAACAGCAAGGTAGCAAGTGGTAAAAGTGAGCACAAATGGTATTGCAATGCTAGGAAACAAGGCCTAGGGTTCATACTTTCACTAGTGCAAGTTCTCTCAACAATAATAACATAATTGGATCATATAACTATCCCTCGACATGCAACAAAGAGTCACTCCAAAGTCACTAATAGTGGAGAACAAACGAAGAGATTATTGTAGGGTACAAAACCACCTCAAAGTTATCCTTTCTGATCGATCTATTCAATAGTCCGTAGTTAAATAACACGAAGCTATTATTTCTGTTCGATCTATCATAGAGTTTGTACTAGAATAACACCTTAAGACACAAATCAACCAAAACCCTAATGTCACCTAGATACTCCAATGTCACCTCAAGTATCCGTGGGTATGATTATACGATATGCATCACACAATCTCCGATTCATCTATTCAACCAACACAAAGAACTTCAAAGAGTGCCCCAAAGTTTCTACCGGAGAGTCAAGACGAAAATGTGTGCCAACCCCTCATAAGTTCACGAGGTCATGGAACTCGCAAGTTGATCACCAAAAAATACATCAAATAGATCACGTGATATCACATTGTCACCACAGATAAGCACATGCAAGACATACATCAAGTGTACTCAAATCCTTAAAGACTCAATCCGATAAGATAACTTCAAAGGGAAAACTCAATCCATTACAAGAGAGTAGAGGGGGAGAAATATCATAAGATCCAACTATAATAGCAAAGCTCGTGATACATCAAGATCGTTCCGAATCAGGAACACGAGAGAGAGAGAGAGAGAGAGAGAGAGAGAGAGATCAAACACATAGCTACTAGTACATACCCTCAGCCCCGAGGGAGAACTACTCCCTCCTCGTCATGGCGAGCGCCGGGATGATGAAGATGGCCACCGGAGAGGGATTCCCCCCTCCGGCAGGGTGCCAGAACGGGTCTAGATTGGTTTTCGGTGGCTACGGAGGCTTCTGGCGGCGGAACTCCCGATCTAGGTTTCTTTCTGGAAGTTTCTGTATATATAAAAGGTTTTGGCATCGAGAACAAGTCAGGGGGGTCTCCAGGCTGTCCACGAGGCAGGGAGGCGCGCCCCCCACCCTCGTGGGTAGCCCGAGACTCTTCTGGCCCAACTCTTTGTGGCCTTCTTCTGGTCCAAAAATAAGCTCCGTCAAGTTTCGGGTCAATTGGACTCTGTTTGGTTTTCCTTTTCTATGATACTCAAAAACAAGGAAAAACAAAAACTGGCACTGGGCTCTACGTTAATCGGTTAGTCCCAAAAATCATATAAAATAGCATATAAATGCATATAAAACATCCTAGATGGATAATATAATAGCATGGAACAATCAAAAATTATAGATACGTCGGAGATGTATCAAGCATCCCCAAGCTTAATTCCTGCTCGTCCTCGAATAGGTAAATGATAAAACAGAATTTTTGACGTGGAATGCTACCTAACATAACTAACAATGTAATTTTCTTTATTGTGGCAAGAATATTCCGATCCATAAGATTCAATACAAAAGTTTAATATTGACATAAAAATAATAATACTTCAAGCATACTAACCAAGCAATTATGTTTTATCAAAATAACATAGCCAAAGAAGCTTATGCCTACAAAATCATATAGTTTGGCCATGCTTCGTTTTCGTCACACAAAATGCTCCCATCATGCATAAACCCGATGACAAGCTGAGCAATTGGTTCATGCTTTTTAACGTGCTTCATGTTGGGTAACGTAGTAATTTCAAAAAAAATCCTACGCACACGCAAGATCATGGTGATGCATAGCAACGAGAGAGGAGAGTGTTGTCTACGTACCATCGTAGACCGAAAGCAAAAGCGTTAGCACAACGCGGTTGATGTAGTCATACGTCTTCACGGCCCGACCGATCAAGCACCAAAACTACGGCACCTCCGAGTTCTAGCACACGTTCAGCTCGATGACGATCCCCGGACTCTGATCCAGCAGAATGTCGGGGAAGAGTTCCGTCAGCACGACGGCGTGGTGGCGATCTTGATGTTCTATCGTCGCAGGGCTTCACCTAAGCACCGCTACAATATTATCGAGGATTATGGTGGAAGGGGGCACCGCACACGGCTAAGAGATCAATGGTCAATTATTGTGTCTATGGGGTGCCCCCCTGCCCCGTATATAAAGGAGCAAGGGGGAGGAGGTGCGGTCAGGCAAGGGGCGCGCCAGGAGGAGTCCTACTCCCACCGGGAGTAGGACTCCCCCCCTTTCCATGTTGGACTAGGACTCGGGGGAGAGAAAGAGGGGAAAGGAAAGGGGGGCGCCGCCCCCTTCCTTGTCCAATTCGGACTTGGGGGGAGGGGCGCGCGACTGCCCCTTGTCCTCCTCTCTACTTCCTCCACTAGGCCCATTAAGGCCCATTAGGTTACCGGGGGGTTCCGCTAACCTCCCGGTACTCCGGTAAAATGCCGATTTCACCCGGAACACTTCCGATGTCCAAACATAGGCTTCCAATATATCAATCTTTATGTCTTGACTATTCGAGACTCCTCGTCATGTCCGTGATCACATCCGGGACTCCGAACAACCTACAGTACATCAAAACATATAAACTCATAATGAAACTGTCATCGTAACGTTAAGCGTGCGGACCCTATGGGTTCGAGAACAATGTAGACATGACCGAGACACGTCTCCAGTCAATAACCAATAGCGGAACCTGGATGCTCATATTGGCTCCTACATATTCTACAAAGATCTTTATCGGTCAGACCGCATAACAACATACGTTTGTTCCCTTTGTCATCGGTATGTTACTTGCCCGAGATTCGATCGTCGGTATCTTAATACCTAGTTCAATCTCGTTACCGGCAAGTCTCTTTACTCGTTCTGTAATACATCATCCTGCAACAACTCATTAGCTGCAATGCTTGCAAGGCTTTAAGTGATGTGCATTACCGAGAGGGCCCAGAGATACCTCTCCGACAATCGGAGTGACAAATCGTAATCTCGAAATACGCCAACGCAACAAGTACCTTCGGAGACACCTGTAGAGCACCTTTATAATCACACAGTTACGTTGTGATGTTCGGTAGCACACAAAGTGTTCCTCCGGTAAATGGGAGTTGCATAATCTCATAGTCATAGGAACATGTATAAGTCATGAAGAAAGCAATAGCAACAAACTAAACGATCAAGTGCTATGCTAACGGAATGGGTCAAGTCAATCACATCATTCTCCTAATGATGTGATCCCGTTAATCAAATGACAACTCATGTCTATGGTTAGGAAACATAATCATCTTTGATCAACGAGCTAGTCAAGTAGAGGCATACTAGTGACACTCTGTTTGTCTATGTATTCACACATGTATTATGTTTCCGGTTAATACAATTCTAGTGCATCCATTTAATACAATTCCTCAAAATATACTAGTTGAACAAGCTTGCTCACGAAGACCTTGGGCATTTTGAGGAAGCCCATCATTGGAATATACAAGCCAAGTTCTATAATGAAAAATTCCCACTAGTATATGAAAGTGACAACATAAGAGACTCTCTATCATGAAGATCATGGTGCTACTTTGAAGCACAAGTGTGGAAAAAGGATAGTAACATTGTCCCTTCTCTCTTTTTCTCTCATTTTTTTATTTTTTATTTGGGCCTTCTATTTTTTCCTTTTTTTCTTGGCCTCTTTTTTTCCTTTTTCTTCGTCCGGAGTCTCATCCCGACTCGTGGGGGAATCATAGTCTCCATCATCCTTTCCTCACATGGGACAATGCTCTAATGGTGATCATCACACTTTTATTTACTTACAATCAAGAATTACAAATCGATACTTAGAACAAAATATGACTCTATGTGAATGCCTCCGGCGGTGTACCGGGATATGCGATGAATCAAGAGTGACATGTATGAAAAATTAAGCATGGTGGCTTTGCCACAAATACGATGTCAACTACATGATCATGCAAGGCAACATGACAATGATGATGCGTGTCATAATAAACGGAACGGTGGAAAGTTGCATGGCAATATATCTCGGAATGGCTATGGAAATGTCATAATAGGTAGGTATGGTGGCTGTTTTGAGGAAGATATAAGGAGGTTTATGTGTGATAGAGCGTATCGTATCACGGGGTTTGGATGCACCGGCAAAGTTTGCACCAACTCCCAAGATGAGAGAGGGCAATGCACAGTACCGAAGAGGCTAGCAATGATGGAAGGGTGAGAGTGCGTAATATCCATGGACTCACATTAGTCATAAAGAACTCATATACTTATTGCAAAAGTTTATTAGCCCTCGAAGCAAAGTACTACTACGCATGCCCCTAGGGGGATAGATTGGTAGGAAAAGACCATCGCTCGTCCCCAACCGCCACTCATAAGGAAAGCAATCAAAGAACACCCCATGCTTCAAATTTGTCACACAACGTTTACCATACGTGCATGCTACGGGACTTGACAACCTCAACACAAGTATTTCTCAATTTCACAATTACTCAACTAGCACAACTCTAATATTACCACCTTTATATCTCAAAACAATTATCAAGTATCAAACTTCTCATAGTATTCAATGCACTTTATATGAAAGTTTCTATTATATCCCTCTTGGATGCCCATCATATTAGGACTAAATTCATAACCAAAGCAAATTATCATGCTGTTTAGGACTCTCAAAATAATATAAGTGAATCATGAGAGTTCATCTATTTCTATAAAATAAAACAACCACCACTCTAGAAAGATATAAGTGAAGCACTAGAGCAAATGATAAACTACTCTGAAAGATAAAAGTGAAGATCAATTAGTAGTCGAATAATTATGCAACTATGTGAAGACTCTCTAACATTTAAGAATTTCAGATCTTGGGATATTATTCAAACAACAAGCAAAACTAAATAAAATAAAATGATGCTCCAAGCAAAACACATATCATGTGGTGAATAAAAATATAGCTCCAAGTAAAGTTACTAATGAACGAAGACGAAAGAGGGGATGCCTTCCAGGGCATCCCCAAGCTTAGGCTCTTGGTTGTCCTTGAATATTACCTTGGGGTGCCTTGGGCATCCCCAAGCTTAGGCTGTTGTCACTCCTTATTCCATAGTTCATCGAATCTTTACCCAAAACTTGAAAACTTCACAACACAAAACTTAACAGAAAACTCGTAAGCTCCGTTAGTATAAGAAAATAAATCACCACTTAGGTACTGTTGTGAACTCACTCTAAATTCATATTGGTGTAATATCTACTGTATTCCAACTTCTCTATGGTTCATACCCTCCGATACTACTCATAGATTCATCAAAATAAGCAAACAACACATAGAAAACAGAATCTGCCAAAAACAGAACAGTCTGTAGTAATCTGAATCAAACATATACTTCTGGAACCCCAAAAATTCTAAAATAAATTGCTGGACGTGAGGAATTTATCTATTAATCATCTTCAAAAATAATCAACTAAGTATCACTCTCCAGTAAAACATAGCAGAAAATATCATGAGTGCTAAAGTTTCTATTTTTTACAGCAAGATCGCAAAGACTTTCCCCAAGTCTTCCCAAAGGTTCTACTTGGCACAAAAACTAATTAAAACATAAAAACTCAATCATAACAGAGGCTAGATAAATTACTTATTACTAAACAGGAACAAAAAGCAAGGAACAAAAATAAATATTGGGTTGCCTCCCAACAAGCGCTATCGTTTAACGCCCCTAGCTAGGCATGATGATTTCAATGATGCTCACATAAAAGATAAGAATTGAAATACAAAGAGAGCATCATGAAGAATATGACTAGAACATTTAAGTCTAACCCACTTCCTATGCATAGGGATTTTGTGAGCAAACAACTTGTGGGAACAAGAATCAACTTGCACAGGAAGGTAAAACAAGGATAACTTCAAGATTTTCAACACATAGAGAGGAAACTCGATATTATTGCAACTCCTACAAGCATATATTCCTCCCTCATAATAATATTCAGTGGAATCATGAATAAATTTAACAATATAACCATCACATAAATCATTCTTTTCATGATCTACAAGCATAGAAAATTTACTACTCTCCACATAAGCAAGATTCTTCCATTCGGAATAGTGGGAGTATCATAAGAAACTCGAATACTATAAATTGTTTCCACATTAAAAGAGTAATGTTCAGAAAAAGGGTGATCATAATCATGACAAGTTTTAATATAATCATCACTAATTTTTATAGCATACGTATCATCACAACAATTATCATAAGTAGCAATTTTGTTCTCATCATAATCAATTGAAACCTCTTCCAAGATAGTGGAATCATTACTAAATAAAGTCATGACCTCTCCAAATCCACTTTCATCAATATAATCATCATAAATAGGAGGCATGCTATCATCATAATAAATTTGCATATCAAAACTTGGGAGATAAAAAATATCATCTTCATAAAACATATCATCCCCAAGCTTGGGACAAACATTAATTGCAGCAAATAAATTCTCAAACATGTCATTTTCATCAAACATAGCATCCCCAAGATTGGGCTTTTCCATATCATAAGTATAATCATTCTCATCATTAATAGTATGGATAGCACCAATAGTATAACAATTATCATCATCACAATGAGTAATAGGATCGACATCATTTGGGAGGGATACATTTTTACCTTTGCTTCTCCGTATTTTCTTTTTCTTCTTCACATCATGTGTGGGTTTAATCCTCTTTTCATAGCTCCTTATTAATGAGATTGGTTGAATAGGAGGCTCCTCCTCGTTACCTGATTCATCATAAGAAATAATAGGAGAATATTGGGAAGTCTCTTCCCTTTCATTAGTATTCTCTTCATCTTCTATTTGTTTTATTGTCTTTATGTAATTGGCAATATAAGGATTTTCAATGCAATTCACCGCACAATACATAAAAATTTCTTCTAGATCAAAATCAAGAAATCTATGAAGATTAAATTTTGGAATACCCTCAGTTATACGTTTCATTTCTTCATACCCCTAAAGAAGACTAAGCTCTTTATGATGCTCAAGGGTAATCAAGTTATCACAATTTTTGGACATGATTTGATCATGAAACAAATAGCATTGGAGCTTTAAATGACCATGTTCATTGCAAAGTTCACAAGGATGGCGATAAATATTGAATCTTTCAGCACAATCATCTAGCCTTTCTTGCAACCATTTAGTTTCCAAAAACTTATGCCTCTTGCAAAATCTATCTTCTATATTTGGTGTGTGCTTGCAAGCTCTATGTATTCCACAAAAGTTGACATGCTTATAAGAGACATTTTCATCATGACTAGTGCAATCATCATTAGTACTATGGATATTCAAAGAATTCATACTAACAACATTGCAATCATGCTCATCATCCAAAGATTTAGTGCCAAACATTTTAATACATTCTTCTTCTAACACTTTGGCACAATTATCGGAATCCTTATTTTCACGAAAGATATTAAAAAGATGAAGCATATGAGGCACCCTCCATTCCATTTTTTTGTAGTTTTATTTTATAGACTAAACTAGTGATAAAACAAGAAACTAAAAATTCGATTGCAAGATCTAAAGATATACCTTCAAGCGCTAACCTCCCCGGCAACGGCGCCAGAAAATAGCTTGATGTCTACTACACAACCTTCTCCTTGTAGACGTTGTTGGGCCTCCAAGTGCAGAGGTTTGTAGGACTGTAGCAAATTTCCCTCCAGTGGATGACCTAAGGTTTATCAATCCGTGGGAGGCGTAGGATGAAGATGGTCTCTCTCAAGCAACCCTGCAACCAAATAACAAAGAGTCTCTTGTGTCCCCAACACACCCAATACAATGGTAAATTGTATAGGTGAACTAGTTCGACGAAGAGATGGTGATACAAGTGCAATATGGATAGTAGATAATGGTTTTTGTAATCTAAAAATATAAAAACAGCAAGGTAGCAAGTGGTAAAAGTGAGCACAAATGGTATTGCAATGCTAGGAAACAAGGCCTAGGGTTCATACTTTCACTAGTGCAAGTTCTCTCAACAATAATAACATAATTGGATCATATAACTATCCCTCGACATGCAACAAAGAGTCACTCCAAAGTCACTAATAGCGGAGAACAAACGAAGAGATTATTGTAGGGTACGAAACCACCTCAAAGTTACCCTTTCTAATCGATCTATTCAAGAGTCTGTAGTTAAATAACACGAAGTTATTCTTTCCATTCGATCTATCATAGAGTTTGTACTAGAATAACACCTTAAGACACAAATCAACCAAAATCCTAATGTCACCTAGATACTCCAATGTCACCTCAAGTATCCGTGGGTATGATTATACGATATGCATCACACAATCTCAGATTCATCTATTCAACCAACACAAAGAACTTCAAAGAGTGCCCCAAAGTTTCTACCGGAGAGTCAAGATGAAAATGTGTGCCAACCCCTATGCATAAGTTCACGAGGTCATGGAACTCGCAAGTTGATCACCAAAACATACATCAAATAGATCACGTGATATCACATTGTCACCACAGATAAGCACATGCAAGACATACATCAAGTGTTCTCAAATCCTTAAAGACTCAATCCGATAAGATAACTTCAAAGGGAAAACTCAATCCACTACAAGAGAGTAGAGGGGGAGAAACATCATAAGATCCAACTATAATAGCAAAGCTCGCGATACATCAAGATCGTTCCAAATCAAGAACACAAGAGAGAGAGAGAGAGATCAAACACATAGCTACTGGTACATACCCTCAGCCCGAGGGAGAACTACTCCATCCTCGTCATGGAGAGCGCCGGGATGATGAAGATGGCCACCGGAGAGGGATTTCCCCCTCCGGCAGGGTGCCGGAACGGGTCTAGATTGGTTTTCGGTGGCTACGGAGGCTTCTGGCGGCGGAACTCCCGATCTAGGTTTCTTTCTGGAAGTTTCTATATATATAAGAGGTTTTGGCATCGAGAACAAGTCAGAGGGGGTCTCCGGGCTGTCCACGAGGCAGGGAGGCGCGCCCCCACCCTCGTGGGCAGCCCAAGACTCTTCTGGCCCAATTCTTTTACTCCATGGCCTTCTTCTGGTCCAAAAATAAGCTCCGTCAAGTTTCAGGTCAATTGGACTCCGTTTGGTTTTCCTTTTCTGCGATACTCAAAAACAAGGAAAACCAGAAACTGGCACTGGGCTCTAGGTTAATAGGTTACTCCCAAAAATCATATAAAATAGCATGTAAATGCATATAAAACATCCTAGATGGATAATATAATAGCATGGAACAATAAAAAATTATAGATACGTTGGAGACGTATCACAATACAACACAAGGTAGGACTAGGATTTTACCTCGTTGAGAGGGGCCGAACCTGGATTAGCACTTTGTGTCCTTTGTCCCATTTAACCCCTTCAAGCTAACCTAGTTGCGATGGCTCCATGACTAAGTCCTTTCGATAGGACATCTCCCGTGTTAAGTCCACGGCAATACCCGCTGCATGCTTCAATACTCATTGGACTGCATACATCGGTATTTATTATTTCCAGTAAGTCATTAGCTCGCTCCATTGTTGCGAAGAATGGAGTTTTAGTCATCTTTCCCGTGAGGCATGGTTCACAAGTATCAAATGTTTCATAATCAAGTGATTCCAAAAGCCCATCTACATGGAGGTTCTTCATATGCTTTACACCAATATGACCTAAACGGTAGTGCCACAAGTATGTTGCACTATCATTATCAACTTTGCATCTTTTGGCATCAATATTTTAAATATGTGTATCACTATGATCAAGATTCAATAAACCATTCACATTGGGTGTGTGACCATAGAAGATTTTATTCATGTAAAGAGAACAACAATTATTCTCTAACTTAAATGAATAAATGTATTGCAATAAACATGATCTAATCATATTCATGCTCAACACAAACACCAAATAACATTTATTTAGGTTCAACACTAATCCCGAAGGTAGAGGGTGTGTGTGATGGTGATCATATCAACCTTGGAATCATTTCCAACAAACATCGTTACATTGCTTTTAACTAGTCTCTGCAACTCCTGTTTTGAGTTACTAATCTTAGCAACTGAACCAGTATCAAATACCTAGAGGTTACTATGAACATTAGTAAAATACACATCAATAAAATGTATATCAAATATACTTTTGTTCACTTTGCCATCTTCTTATCTGCCAAGTATTGGGGAAGTTCCACTTCCAATGACCATTTCCTTCTCCGTAGAAGCACTCAGTTTCAGGCTTGGGTCCAGCTTTGGGCTTCTTCATGATAGTGGCAACTTTCTTGCCATTCTTCTTGAAGTTCCCTTTCTCTCCTCGCCCTTTTTCTTGAAACTAGTGGTCTTATTAACCATCAACATCTGATGCTCTTTCTTGATTTCTACCTTTGCTGATTTCAGCATCGCGAAGAGCTCGGGAATCGTTTTCGTCATCCCTTGCTTATTATAGTTCATCATGAAGTTCTAGTAGCTTGGTGATAGTGACTAGAGAACTCTGTCAATCACAATCTTATCTGCAAGATTAACTGCCACTTGATTCAAGTGCTTGTAGTGCCCAGACATTCTAAGCACATGCTCACTAGTGAGCTATTCTCCTCCATCTTGTAGGCAAAGTACTTGTCAGAGGTCTCATACCTCTCGACACGGGCATGAGTCTGAAATACCAATTTCAGCTCTTGGAACATCTCATATGTTCTATGGTGTTCAAAACGTTTTTGAAGTCTCGGTTCTAAGCCGTAAAGCATGGTGCACTAAACTATCAAGTAGTCATCATATCGAGCTTACCAAACATTCATCACGTATGCATATGCTCCTGCGATAGGACTGTCACCTAGCGGTGCATCAAGGATGTAATTCTTCTATGCATCAATGAGGATAATCCTCTAATCATAGACCCAATTTGCATCATTGCTACTATCATCTTTCAACTTAGTTTTCTCTAGGAACGTATCAAAAACATAGGGAAGCTACAACGTGAGCTATTGATCTACAACATAGATATGCAAAACTCTCAAGACTAAGTTCATGATAAATTAAATTTCAATTAATCAAATCACTAATGAACTCCCACTTAAATAGACATCCCTCAAGTCATCTAAGTGATACGTGATCCAAATCAACTAACCCATGTCCGATCATCACGTGAGATGGGGTAGTCATCAATGGTGAACATCTCTATGTTGATCATATCTAGTATATGATTCACGTTCGAACTTTCAGTCTCCAGTGTTCCGATGCCATGTCTGTACATGCTAGGCTCGTAAAGTTTAACCCAAGTATTCCGCATGTGCAAAACTATCTTGCATCCGTTGTATGTGAACATAGACTCTATCACACCTGATCATCACGTGTTGTCTCAGCACGATGAACTGTAGCAATAGTGCATACTCAGGGAGAACACTTTTACCTTGAAATTTAGTTAAGGGATCGTCTTATAATGCTACCACCATACTAAGAAAAATAAGATGCATAAAAGATAAAAATCACATGCAATCAAAATATGTGACATGATATGGCCATCATCATCCTGTGCTTTTGATCTCCATCTACAAAGCATCGTCATGATCTCCATCGTCACCGGCTCGACACCTTGATCTCCATCGTTGTGTCGTGGTCATCTCGCCAACTATTGCTTCTACAACTATCGCTAACACATAGTAATAAAGTAAAGCAATTACATGGCGTTTGCATTTCAATATTTCATACAATAAAGAGACAACCATAAGGCTCCTACCAGTTGTGAGATATCTTACAAAACATGATCATCTCATACAATACTATTTATCACATCATGTCTTGACCATATCACATCACAACATGCCCTACAAAAACAAGTTAGACGTCCTCTACTTTGTTGTTGCAAGTTTTACGCGCCTGCTATGGGCTTCTAGCAAAAACTATTCTTACCTACACATCAAACCACAATGGTGTTTCGTGAAGTTTGCTATTTTAACCTTCTTCAAGGACCGGCCGCAATCAAATTCGATTCAACTAAAGTAGGAGAAACAGACACCCGCCAGCCACTTTTATGAAAAACTAGTTGCATGTTTGTCGGTGAAACCGGTCTCTGATGCGTCTCCAACGTATCTATAATTTTGATTGTTCCATGCTATTATATTATCTATTTTGGATGTTTAATGGGCTTTAATATGATCTTTTATATTATTTTTGGGACTAACCTATTAACCTATTTTGGATGTTTAATGGGCTTTAATATGTTCCATGCCAGTTTCTGTTTTTTACCTATTTTAGAGTTTCGCAGAAAAGGAATACCAAACGGAATCCAAACGAATGAAACCTTCGCGATGATCTTTCTTGGACCGAAAGCAAACTAGAAGACTTGGAGTTGAAGTCTGGAACTCCGTGAAGCAGCCACGAGGCCGGAGGGCACGGCCCCCACCCTCGTGGGCCCCACATAGCTCCATCGACGTACTTATTTCACCTATATATACTCTTATACCCTAGATCGATCACAGAGAGCCACGAAACCACTTTTCCACTGCCGCAACCTTCTGTACCCGTGAGATCCCATCTTGGGGCCTTTTCCGGCAATCTGCCGGAGGGGGAATCAATCACGGAGGGCTTCTACATCAACACCATAGCCTCTCTGATGAAGCGTGAGTAGTTTACCACAGACCTTCTGGTCCATAGTTATTAGCTAGATGGCTTCTTCTCTCTCTTTGATTCACAATACAAAGTTCTCCTCGATGTTCTTGGAGATCTATTCGATGTAATACTCTTTTGTGGTGTGTTTGCCGAGATCCGATGAATTGTGGGTTTATTAACAAGATTATCTATGAATATTATTTGGTTCTTCTCTGATTTCTTATATGCATGATTTGATATCTTTGCAAGTCTCTTCGAAATATCGGTTTAGTTTGGCCTACTAGATTGATCTTTCTTGCAATGGGAGAAGTGCTTAGCTTTGGGTTCAATCTTGCGGTGTCCTTTCCTAGTGATAGTAGGGGCAGCAAGGCACGTATTGTATTGTTGCCATCGAGGCTAAAAAGATGTGGTTTATATCATATTGCTTGAGTTTATCCCTCTACATCATGTTATCTTGGTTAAAGCGTTACTCTGTTCTTATGAACTTAATACTCTAGATGCATTCTAGATAGCGATCGATGTGTGGAGTAATACTAGTAGATGTAGAATCGTTTTGATCTACTTGACATGGACGTGATGCCTATATTCATGATCATTGCCTAGATATTCTCATAACTATGTGCTTTTCTATCAATTGCTCGGCAGTAATTTGTTCACCCACCGTAATGCATGCTATCTTGAGAGAAGCCACTAGTCTTTACTTTCCAATGGCCCCGGGGTCTCTTTCTTATTATATTCATCTCTTTTATTCACATCGCATCTCATTTTCTATTTTGCAGTCTTTACTTTCCAATCTATACAACAAAAATACCAAAAATATTTATTTTACTATCTCTATCAGATCTCACTTTTGCGAGTGACCGTGAAGGGATTGACAACCCCTTTATTGTGTTGGTTGCAAGGTTCTTGATTGTTTGTGCACGTACTAGGTGACTTGTGCGTTGTCTCCTACTGGATTGATACCATGGTTCTCAAAAACAGATGGAAATACTTATGCTACTTTGCTGCATCACCATTTCCTCTTCAAGGGAAAACCAATGCGTGCTCAAGAGGTAGCAAGAAGGATTTCTGGCGCAGTAGCCGGGGAGATCTACGCCAAGTCAAGACATACCAAGTACCCATCACGAACTCTTCTCCCTCGCATTACATTATTTGCCATTCGCCTCTCGTTTTCCTCTCCCCCTCTTCTAAAATGATTTTCGAAAACCTTTGCCTTTTATTCGCCCCCTTTCCATTCGTCTCTTTTCGCTTGCTTCTTGTGTTCTTGTGTGTTCGATTAACTGTTTTTCACGATGGCTGAAGATAATACCAAATTGTGTGACTTTTCCAATACCAACAACAGTGATTTTATTAGCACTCCGATTGCTCCTACTACGATGCTGAATCTTGTGAAATTAATACCGCTTTGTTGATTCTTGTTATGAAAGATCAATTTTCTGGCCTTCCTAGTGAAGATGCCGCCACCCATCTAAACAACTTTGTTGATTTGTGTGACATGCAAAAGAAGAAAGATGTGGATAATGATATTGTTAAATTGAAGCTATTTTCGTTTTCGCTTAGAGATTGTGCTAAAACTTGGTTCTCTTCTTTGCCTGAAAATAGTATTGATTCATGGAATAAGTGCAAAGATGATTTTATCTCTAAGTATTTTCCTCCTGCTAAGATCCTCTCTGTTAGCAACAATATTATGAATTTTAAGCAACTTGATCATGAGCATGTTGCACAAGCTTGGATGAGGATGAAATTAATGATATGTAATTGCCCTACTCATGGTTTGAATTTGTGGATGATTATACAATTTTTTTATGCCGGATTGAATTTTTCTTCTAGAAATCTGTTAGATTTGGCCGCGGGAGGCACTTTTATGGAAATCACTTTAGGAGAAGCTACTAAACTCCTAGACAATATTATGGTTAAATATTCTCAATGGCACACCGAAAGATCCACTAGTAAAAAAGTTCATGTGATTGAAGAGATTAATGTTTTGAGTGGAAAGATGGATGAACTTACGAAATTGTTTGCTAATAAAAGTGTTTCTTCTGATCCTAATGATATGACTTTGTCCACCTTGATTGAGAATAATAATGAATCTATGGATGTAAATTTTGTTGGTAGGAACAATTTTGGTAACAACGCGTATAGAGGAAATTTTAATTCTAGGTTGTTTCCTAGTAATTCCTCTAATAATTATGGTAATTCCTGCAACAACTCTTATGGAAATTTTAATAAGATTCCCTCTGATTTTTATAACAGTGTTAAAGAATTTATGAGTTCACAAAAGAATTTTAGTGCTTTGGTTGAAGAAAAATTGCTTAAGATTGATGAGTTGGCTAGGAACGTGGATAGAATTTCTCTTAATGTTGATTCTTTGAGACTTAGATCTATTCCACCTAAGCATGATATCAATGAGTCTCTCAAAGACATGAGAATCTCCATTGATGAGTGCAAAGAAAGAACCGCTAGGATACGTGCTAAGAAAGATTGCTTTGTGAAAGCGTGTTATTCTAGTTTTCATGATAATAAGGATGAAGGTCTAAAAGTGATTGATGTGTCCCCTATTAAATCTTTGTTTTGCAATATGAATCTTGATAATGATGGGACTGAAGATGATCCACCTTTACCTAGAAGGCGTTCCAAAAATTTGGAGTTTTTAGGTCTTGATGCAAAAATTGTTAAAAGTGGGATTGAAGAGGTCAAAACTTTAAATAGCAATGAACCCACTATTTTGGATTTCAAGGAATTTAATTATGATAATTGCTCTTTGATAGATTGTATTTCCTTGTTGAAACCCGTGTTAAATTCTCCTCATGCTTATAATCAAAATAAAGCTTTTACTAGACATATTGTTGATGCTTTAATGCAATCATATGAAGAAAAGCTTGAACTAGAAGTTTCTATCCCTAGAAAACTTTATGATGAGTGGGAACCTACTATTAAAATTAATATTAAAGATTATGAATGCTATGCTTTATGTGATTTGGGTGCTGGTGTTTCCACGATTCCAAAAACTTTGTGTGATGTGCTAGGTTTTCGTGAATTTGATGATTGTTCTTTAAATTTGCATCTTGTGGATTCCACCATTAGGAAACCTATGGGAAGGATTAATGATGTTCTTATTGTTGCAAATAGGAATTATGTGCTTGTAGACTTCATTGTTCTTGATATAGATTGCAATCCTACATGTCCTATTATTCTTGGTAGACCTTTCCTTAGAATGATTGGTACAATTATTGACATGAAAGAAGGAAATATTAGATTCCAATTTACGTTAAGGAAAGGCATGGAACACTTTCCTAGGAAGAAAATTTAATTGCCTTATGAATCTATTATGAGAGCCACTTATGAATTGCATACCAAAGATGACAATACCTAGATCTATTCTTGTTTTTTATGCCTAGCTAGGGGCGTTAAACGATAGCGCTTGTTGGGAGGCAACCCAAATTTATTTTTGTTCTTTAATTTTTGTTCCTGTTTAGTAATAAATAATTCATCTAGCCTCTATTATGATTGTGTTTTTTATGTTTTAATTCGTGTTTGTGCCAAGCAAAGCCTTTAGGATCTTCTTGGGTGATTGTTGTTTGATGTTGCTGATAAAAACAGAAAGTATGCGCTCATGAAAATATTTTTCATTTTTTACCAGAGAGCGATAAAATACCAATTCCAACTTTAGTAGATCAATATACAAATTGTCCTGGTCTTCCTAATTTTTCAGAATTTTTCGAGTTACAGAAGTATTCGAAGCCTACAGATTGCTACAAACTGTTTTGTTTTTGAGAGATTCCGTTTTTCCCGTGTTGTTTGCTTATTTTGATGCATCTATGGCTAGTATCGGGGGGTATGAACCATAGAGAAGTGGGAATACAATAGGTTGCAAGGTTCTTGACTGTTACTATCTCTATCAGATCTCACTTTTGTGAGTGACCGTGAAGGGATTGAAACCCCTTTATGGCGTTGGTTGCAAGGTTCTTGATTGTTTGTGCAGGTACTAGGTGACTTGTGCGTTGTCTCCTACTGGATTGATACCTTGGTTCTTAAAAACTGAGGGAAATACTTACGCTACTTTGTTGCATCACCCTTTCCTCTTCAAGGGAAAACCAACGCATGCTCGAGAGGTAGCAGTCTCATGTGCATGGACATGTAAGGTTGGTCCGGGCGACTTGATCCCACAATACCGCCGAATCAAAATAAGACGTTGGTGGTAAGCAGTATGACTATCATCGCCCACAACTCTTTGTGTTCTACTCATGCATATCATCTACGCATAGACCTTGCTCTGATACCACTGTTGGGAAACGTTGCATGGAAAAACAAAAAAATTTGTACGCACATGCAATGATCTATCCATGGAGATGCATACCAACAAGGGGGGAGTGTGTCTACGTACCCTCGTAGACCGTAAGCGGAAGCATTTGACAATGCGGTTGATTTAGTCAAACTTCTTCTAGCTCCGACCGATCAAGTACTGAATGTACGGCACCTCCGAGTTCTGCACACGTTCAGCTCGGTGACGTCCCTCGCCTTCTTGATCCAACAAGGTGTCGAGGTAGTAGATGAGTTCCGTCAGCACGACGGCGTGGTGATGGTGATGGTGTAGTGATCCTCGCAGGGCTTCGCCTAAGCACCGCGAAAATAGGACCGGGGTGTAAACTGTGGAGGGGGGTGCCGCACACTGCTAACAATTGTTGTTATGTGTTCTAGGTGCCCCCTCCCCACATATATATAGGTGGGAGGGGAGGAAAGGCAGCCAGGGGGCGCCCCTAGTAGGACCTGAATTCTACTTGGGGTTTCCCCAAGTGGCGCCCCTTCCTTATTTCATCGGAGAAGAAAGGGGAGGGGGAAGAGAGAAAGGAAGGGGGCAAACCCCCCTTTTTCCTTCTCCAATTCGGCCACATGCCATGGGGGGGCGCCACCCCTTTGTGGGCTAGTGTGCTCCCCTCTCATGGCCCATATGGCCCATATATTCCCCCTGGGGGTTCCGGTAACCCCTCCGGTACTCCGATAAATACCTGACACACTCCGGAACTCTTACGATGTCCGAATACTATCATCCTATATATCAATATTTACCTCTCAACCATTTCCAGACTCCTCGTCATGTCTGTGATCTCATCCGGGACTCCAAACAACATTCGGTCACCAAATCACATAACTCATATAATACAATATCGTCATCGAATAACGTTAAGCGTGCAGACCCTACGGGTTCGAGAACTATGTAGACATGACTGACACACCTCTCTGGTCAATAACCAATAGCAGAACCTGGATGCTCATATTGGCTCCTACATGTTCTATAAAGATCTTTATCGGTCGAACTGTTATGACAACATATGTTATTCCCTTTGTCTATCGGTATGTTACTTGCCTGAGATTCGATCGTCGATATCTTCATACCTAGTTCAATCTCATTACCGGAAAGTCTCTTTGCTCATTCCATAATACATCACCTTATGACTAACTCCTTAGTTGTTTGCTTGCAAGCTTATGATGTGTATTACAGAGAGGGCCCAGAGATAACTCTCCGATACTCGGAGTGACAAATCCTAATCTCGATCTGTGCCAACTCAACAAACACCTTTGGAGATACATGTAGAGCATCTTTATAATCACCCAGTTACGTTGTGATGTTTGATAGCACACAAGGTATTCCTCCGGCATCTGGAAGTTGCATAATATCATAGTCGAAGGAATATGTATTTGACATGAAGAAAGCAATAGCAATAAAACTGAACGATCATTATGCTAATCTAATGGATGGGTCTTGTCCATCACATCGTTCTCCTAATGATGTGATCCCATTATCAAATGAAAACACATGTCCATGGTTAGGCAACCTTCACCATCTTTGATCAACGAGCTAGTCTAGTAGAGGCTCATTGGGGATACGGTATTTGTTTATGTATTCACACATGTATTTAAGTCTCTAGTCAATACAATTCTAGCATGAATAATAAACCTTTATCAAGATTTAGGAAATATCATAATAAACATTTTATTATTTCCTCTAGGGCATATTTCCATCAATACCATGCGGTTATAGCAACGAGCTCCCGTGCGTTCTGAGGGCCCAATATAGATAGTTCTTGATATGTCATGAGGAGTACAAATTCAAGAACTGCCTCTCCTGCACGATCAACAACACAAGCATTTTTAACTGCTTCTTACATCCCCAACTTATCCCACACCTCTGTAGCCTCAGAAACAACACATATTTTGTATCCTTTGTCCCGCAAATGGGCGAATTTTTCATGTGTCTATTGGCCAGCGTAACACGGCACGGGAGGCTCCCATGTAACATACGCCAGATAAAGATTTTTACCTTCGCCGGACAAGCTAGATTCTAAGAGATTCTACTCCTGCCATAATGCTTTGCCAAGTAAAAGTGGAGCCCTTCTTTAAAATTGCATTCATCAAATCACTCTCTGGGAAGTACTTGGCTCGTAAGATTGTGGCACATAGGGAATCAACATTATCAATGAGACGACAAGCTTGTTTGGCTAACAAAGCCATATTAAAATAGTGTATGTCTCGAAAACCCATTCCTCCTTGGTCTTTCAGAACACGCATCTTCCATCACGCCATCCAATGCATCCTTTTCTGGTTGTCCTCGTCATCCCACCAAAAATGCGACATCATGTTTAACGATTCCTTTACAATTTTTTTAGGAATTTTAAAGACGGACATGACATAAGTTAAAATAGCTTGAACAACATATTTGAGCAAAAATTCCTTTATTCTAGTAGATAACAATTTTTATTTCCATCCACTAATTTTCATAATAATCCGATCAATCAGGAACTGAAAACATGTCCATACCCACATTGGCAGGTAAACCCAAATATTTGTCATTGAGTGCTTCAATCATAATACTCAAAATAGCACAAATTTACACCTTGTTTTCCACTTTTATATTGGGGCTAAAGAATATGCAAGATTTTTTTACACTCACCATTTGCCCCGAGGCGGCACAATAAGAACCCAGAACTGATCTCAAAGCCTCCACATTCATGGCATTTGCTCGCATAAGGATCAAAGAATCATAGGCAAAGAGGAGATTGGAATCGGAAGGGGCTTCTCTGTTAACCTTAATACCGGAAATATTTCCCATCTCGTTCGCGTTTGCTAAGAGGGCAGTTAAGCCCTCTATACATAACATGAACAAATAAGGAGATAGAGGATCCCGCTGCCTCAGTCTTCTAGTAGGTTTAAAAATCTCCGTATATTCCACACATTATAACGGACCCAATACTCCACAGAGGAAGCACATTGCATAATTAGGTTCACCCAATTCTCTTGGAAACCCAGTATAAAAAAAATCCTTTAAAAAAGACCATTCCACTCGTTGATATGCTTTGCGCATGTCTAGTTTGGTTGCATACAAACCTTCTTCACCCGTTGTTTTCTTTTTTATTGTGTGGTAACACTCATATGCCACTAAAATATTGTCTGCAATCATTCTTCCACAGACAAAAGCACTCTGAGTTGGGTTGATAATATCTGATAGAACTATCTTCAATTGAGCAATAATCATTTTTGAAATAACCTTATACACCACATTGCACAAACTGATTGGTCTAAATTGTGTTACCTTTTCTGGAGAGTTAACCTTCGCGGTCATTACAATTGTAGTATCATTCCATCCTGCCGATATAGAACATGTATTCATCGCCTAGAGGACCTCCTCTCTCAGATCTTCTTCCCAAATAGACCAAAATATCTTGCAAAAAATAGCATGCAAACCATCTAGCCCCGACGCTTTTAAATCACCAATATCAAAAAGGGCCTTCCTAACTTCCTCTGCCATATATGGGGCCATAAGGGCATTATTCATATCATCTGTCACTTTCCTTTTGACAAGAGGTAGAACTTCCAGATTCGGTTGGGAGATTTCTGATGTAAATACCCTCTAATGTGATCCTTCAGTTCCATATCTTTCACCCACATCCCATTGTTACCAAGTAATTTTTAAATTTGATTTCTTTTTTTACTGGCTGTTGCCAAATTATAAAAATAAGGTGTTGCGGTCCCAATGCAATAGCCAGTTTGCACGACCATGTTGGATCCAGTAAATCTCCTCTTGTTTCAAAAGATTTTCAATAAGGACAAGAATCTCCTTTTGTTGCGCTAGGGAATCCGTACTCATAGGTCCTCTGCGTAGCTTTTCTAATTCTTTCTTTAATTTATCAATTCTTTTTTGGTCCTTTCAGAGTATTACAGTCCCAACTGTGCAGATCCGCCTGTACCGCTCGCGTATGCTCAACGAGAGATGGCCGAATACCCCTCATCTTTGCTTTTTCCCATGTTGCACATACAATTTCTCCAACTATCTCTTCCTTGAGCCATCATTCTTATTTGTTTCACTCATCTCATTGGGTGATTAAAAATATTGCCATCAAAATATTCGGTATCCAGGACAAGGGGACGATAATCAGAGTGAACATGTTCCTCATTTATGATCGCAGCCCGAGGGAATTTATTTTCCCATTCCACATTGCAAACCACTCGGTCGAGTCTCTCCCTAGTTTCACCTCTCCTCCAGGTGAAAGGCTCATCAATACGTCCCATTTCCTCGTGGATGCACTCCCCTAAACAATTAAGAAAATATCTCATCATAGCATTAGGTCTCGCATTTCCGCCTTCCTTTTCCGTTGAAAACAAAATTTCATTAAAATGTCGTAAGACCACTCAGGGGTGATTACACTTATTGTGTAAGTTTCGAATATTATCCCAAGATAAGTTATGCTCACTCCAAGCTGGATGACCATAAAAACATGTAAACCACCATTGTATAGTATCTTCATTCATAAAAACATCATGAATGAAATGAGGTGACACATAGTTCGAAATAACTTTACTCATCCTATGATAAAACAAGACTAGGCCACCGGCCTGACCATCACTCTCCTCTACAATCATCGAATCAAAATATAACAAATGACGTAGCTCATCAGCTTTACATTTATTCAAGTGAGACTCTGAAAGAAAAATCAAATTCGTTTTGATACACCCTTGGAGATCCAATAGCTGGTGAGCTACTATGGGGGATTGCATACCATGGCAGTTTTAGCCTAGGATCTTCACTGATGCACCATCTCCAACAAATTCCCTTCTCTGTTGCATGTAGGCTTCCTCCTCCTCTATTTCCTTTGCTATATGTTTGATTACCCCATCCGCATCCATCGCAGATTCTACCCTATCCATACATCTTCACTTTGAGGAAACACTCACCTCACCATACAACATGTGTTTCATAGCTATGCATCTCTTTCTCAAAAGAAAAGTGTAAATCACTACCTGTAGGTGGGGCACCAAAGGGATTTCCCCCTTTTTACCTATTATTTCCTTACGTGCGCTCTTTGATCTCTCACTCCCTCCCTTCTTTCTACTTTTCCTCTCCTTCCTCTTAGGCTGGCCCTGCTTGGGATCTCTTTCAGCAGTAAAAATAAACGCTGCAGTGTCATTTGCCATGGCTTGATCAGCCAGCCTAGCAGCAACAACCCCTGACAAGGCCTCCAGCACTTCTGGCTTGAACATTAGCTAGTTTTGGTAGGAAGTAGCTACAACAACAGCAGGGGCAAGGCCAACCACACTGAGCGGATGGATCCCCTGGCCCTCCTGGCCAGTAGGACATCCTTGGTGACTGGTAGCAGCAATTAGCGCCTGTGAGGGGTTGAAAACTTCCAGGTACAGCAACTTTTGGCCCTCCTAGCCATGAATCGCACGCTGGAGGGTGTGGCCCGCGTCCTCCAACCCTTGGCCCTCCTGGCCAAGGTCAGTAGGGGTCGCTTGAGCCAAAGTCCGGTCCTCTTGACTGGCGACAACACCTAGGGAGACGGCGTAGGAGCCGCTAGTACCCTACCCTCCTGGCCGGTGACAGCGTGTGTGGGAGACAACATAGGATCCATCAGTGCTCAGCCCTCATGGCCGGTGACAACACCTGGGGAGCCATCATCTGTGACACCCGACTTAACTCTGCACTAATCATACACCCAAATACGCACAATCAAGATCAAAGACTCACAGGAAGATATCACAACACAACTCTAAACACAAATTAAAATAATACAAGCTTTATATTACAAGCCAGGGGCCTCGAGGACTCAAATACATAAGCTCGAGTACACAAGAGTCAACTGAAGCAACAATATCAATGTACATACATAAGTAAACAAGTTTGCCTTAAGAAGGCTAGCAAAACAAAGACATCATGGATCGAAAAGGCGCAGGCCTCCTGCATGGGAGCCACCTATCTACTCCTAGTCATCGACAGTCTACACGCAGTAGTAGGCTCCGTCGGGCTAGTAGTAGCCGTCAGCAGGATCAGCTGGCTCCTGGACTCCGTCATCTGAACACAACAATCAGGTATGGGGGAAAAGAGGTAGGAAAGCAACCGTGAGTTCTCATCCAAAGTACTCGCAAGACTTCCGTCAGTTCTATACTAAGTATGCATCTGTATCAAGGAATGGGGCTATATCTTTGGACTGAACAACAGAAATGCCAGAAGAGAAGGGAAGGCCTAGCCTATCGAAGACTAGGATCTTGAAGCATCTTGTAGCATTAGAAGAGTGCAATTAGCATAATATAGGTACTAAGCATGTTGTAGTATTGCCCAGAGATCTTTCCTCGACTCCCTGTGAGAAAGCAATCCCAGAGCCATCATATCCATTATCATCTCCAGCATCCAGTTCTAGTTGTGTAGATCGGGATACAACTCCGAGCGTCCGTCACCGTGGACACAGCTATTCGAATAGATTAACTTCCCTGTAGGGGTGCACAAACTTACCCAACACGCTCGATTAACTATGGCCAAACACACTTTCTTGGGTCATGCCGGCCTCGGCTGATCGACACATCATAGTCCTACCTAGGCTCAACATAGAGGCCAGCATGCTGGTCTACATCCTAAGCGCTCAGGGGTCTTGGGTCCATCACCCTTTGCACTCCTGCACGTTACGTGGATGGCCGGGATCAGTCCTGGCTACCTCTTTATACAAACCAGGTGCTTACGCGAACCACACGGGCGTGTGCCGCTCAATCGCTGACATCCGAAGAGCTTTCGAAGAACCGTATGACGCAGAGTGCCCATGCTTATTCTTGTGTGCGGTCAGTGACAAAAAGGCCAGAGGCCTATTCGGATCACATATCCAAACCGTTAGTGTCTTGGGAGCGCGTGGAGATGATCAATGATCCATGATCTGTGGTCCCGTCGCCCCATCTCACGGACTTACGGCAAAGGGCTAAGAATGCCCGGTCATACTGTGTAATTACTCGCGAGTATCCTCTAGATCAACCCGACTCCACATCAGTCGTGGGTACCCTCACGATGAACCTGACTTCACATTTATCTCGCGAGTACGCCTCGGGGTCGACTCGACTTCATCATGGTTCTGGGGTAAAGTCAAAGTAACCGTGTGCCCATAACATCAAGGGGGAAACCCGAGGAATCACCCTCGATGGATTCCTACTCTATGTAACCATCAAGGTGAACTCGAAGGAATCACCCTCGAAGGGTTCACACTTGAGGTGTTGCACGAGTCATTATCGGGAGCGGTGAAGGAGAAATCACCCTCCGTAGACCATGACCAATTAGGTACACTACATAGATCTCATTAGAAGTTCTATACGAGGTATCACCCTCGGCACTCGATAGTAGCTCTGCAGAGTCACACAACTAAAGGGGTGTGAGGTGATGTGTTGGACTCTGGACATCAATCACATTGATCGAGTCATCGATCATGAAGCGGGGGAAGCAAGGACAAGGTAAGGGGTCACTGGTGGATCATTAACCAACCTATACTAAGCATATAGGATAACAGGTAAGGTAACAATAGCAGGTTACAAAAGCACGCTATGCATCAGAATATGATCAATTAAATACAGTAGCAAAATCAAATGCAAGCATGAGAGAGAAGGAAATGGGCAATATAGAATGATCAAGGGGGTTTTGTTTGCCTGGAAGCTCTGCTGTAAGTGGTTGGACGTCAAGGGTGTAGTCGTACACAGGAGCAGCGTCAGTCTCGGTGTATACCGTAGAAAAGAGTATGAAGAAACAGTCAATATAAAAGCAATCAAATGTATCACGATGCATGACATGGCAATATGCAATGCTAAGGGTGACCTAATGTAGTGCTACATGTTACAGACGAAGTGGGAAAACATCTGGGAATGTTTTCCCGCGTTTGGCAATTTTCAGACAAATGAATCAGAGGGGAAGGTGATACGTCTCCAACGTATCTACTTTTCCAAAAACTTTTGCCCTTGTTTTGGACTCTAACTTGCATGATTTGAATGGAACTAACCCGGACTGACGTTGTTTTCAGCAGAATTACCATGGTGTTATTTATGTGCAGGAGCAAACGTTCTCGGAATGACCTGCAACTTCACGGAGACACTTTTCAGAAAATAAGAAAAATATCTGCCAAAGATGAAGGCCAGGGGGGCCACCACCTTGCCACGAGGGTGGGGGCGCTCCTGCCCCCCTAGGGCATGCCCCCCTACCTCGTGGGCCCCCTATTGCCTCTCTGACTCCAACTCCACCTCCATATATTGAGTTTCGATGAGAAAAAAATCAGAGAGAAGAAATCAGCGCGTTTTACGATACGGAGCCGCCGCAAGCCCTAAAACCTCTTGGGAGGGCTGATCTTGAGTCCGTTCGGGGCTCCGGAGAGGGGAATCCGTCGCCATCGTCATCATCAACCATCCTCCATCACCAATTTCATGATGCTCACCACCGTGCGTGAGTAATTCCACCGTAGGCTTGCTGGACAGTGATGGGTTGGATGGGATCTATCATGTAATCAAGTTAGTTTTGTTAGGGTTTGATCCCTTGTGTCCACTATGTTCTGAGATTGATGTTGTTATGACTTTGCTATGCTTAATGCTTGTCATTAGGGCCCGAGTGCCATGATTTCAGATCTGAACCTATTATGTTTTCATCAATATATGAGTGTTCTTGATCCTATCTTGCAAGTCTATAGTCACATATTATGTGTTATGATCCGTTAACCCCGAGGTGACAATAATCGGGATACTTACCGGTGATGACCGTAGTTTGAGGAGTTCATGTATTCACTATGTGTTAATGCTTTGTTCCGGTTCTCTATTAAAAGGAGGCCTTAATATCCCTTAGTTTCCGTAAGGACCCTGCTGCCACGGGAGGGTAGGACAAAAGATGCCATGCAAGTTCTTTTCCATAAGCACGTATGACTATGTTCGGAATACATGCCTACATTATATCAATGAACTAGAGCTAGTTCTGTGTCACCCTAGGTTATGACTGTTACATGATGAACCGCATCCGGCATAATTCTCCATCATTGATCCATTGCCTACGAGCTTTCCATATATTGTTCTTCACTTATTTACTTTCCTGTTGCTATTGCTATCATCACTACAAAATACCAAAACATTACTTTTACTACTGTTACCTTTTGCTACCGTTATCACCACTATCATATTACTTGCTATTAAACACTTTGCTGCAGATATTAAGTTTCCAGGTGTGGTTGAATTGACAACTCAGCTGCTAATACTTGAGAGTATTCTTTGGCTCCCCTTGTGTCGAATCAATAAATTTGGGTTGGATACTTTACCCTTGAAAACTGTTGCGATCCCCTATACTTGTGGGTTATCAAGACCATTTTCTAGCGCTGTTGCTGGGGAGCATAGCTCTATTCTTTGAGTCACTTGGGATATATATCTGCTTATCATTATGAAGAATTTGAGAGATCCAAAAACCAAGATTTATCCCTCAACTACGAGGGGTGGTAAGGAACTGCCATCTAGCTCTACACTTGATTCACCTTCTGTTATGAGTAAGTTTGCGACACCTACACCTGCTTCTGCTATTCGTTCTGATATGTCGCATGTTATTGATGATGCCACTTCTGCTATGCATGTTACTTATGATGGAACTACCTCTATGCCTGATACTACTATGCCACTTAGTGATTTTCTTGATGAACAACTTGTTAGGGCTACAGAAATTGAAAATATTGAATCTAATGATACTGATGAAAGTGATGATGAAGAACCACTTGCTATTCCTAAGGGTTATGTATTTGATCAAGATGCTTCTTTAGCCATTTTAGCTTGCAGAAATAGAACTGAACTTAAAAAATTATTAGCTAAATGGAGTAAGCAATCTCTAAATGCTAGAATGAAACCTGACCCTGCTTTTACTACTTCACCTATCTTTGTTACTGATAAGGATTATGAATTCTCTGTTGATCCTGATATAATTACTTTGGTTGAATCTGATCCTTTTCATGGTTATGAATCTGAAACTGTTGTGGCACATCTTACTAAACTGAATGATATAGCCACCCTATTCACTAAAGATGAGAAAACTCACTACTTTTATATCCTTAAAATATTTCTGTTCTCATTAAAGGGTGATGCTAAGATATGGTTTAATTCTCTTGATCCTGGTTGTGTGCGTAGTCCCCGGGATATGATTTATTACTTCTCTGCTAAATATTTCCCTGCTCATAAGAAACAAGCTGCTCTAAGGAATATATATAATTTTGTGCAAATTGAAGAAGAGAGTCTCCCACAAGCTTGGGGAGGCTTCTCCAATTACTTAATGCTTTGCCTGATCATCCTCTTAAGAAAAATGAAATACTTGATATCTTTTATAATGGACTAACCGATGCCTCCAGAGATTACCTGGATAGTTGTGCTGGTTCTGTTTTCAGGGAAAGAACACCGGATGAAGCTGCAATTCTATTGAATAATACGTTGACAAATGAAAATAATTGGACACCTCCGGAGCCAATTCCTGAGCCTATTCCTAAACCAACTCCGGAGAAGAGGGGTATTCTATTTCTCAGTCCTGAAGATATGCAAGAGGCAAAGAAATCTATGAAAGAAAAGGGTATTAAAGCTGAAGATGTTAAAATTTTACCTCCTATTGAAGAAATACATGGTCTTAATTTACCGCTTGTTGAAGAAACATATAATCTTAATCCTTTACCTATTGAAGAAACTCATGGTCTTGATAACCCGACACAGGTAGTAAAGGTAAATTCTCTCTATAGATATGATAAAGTTGTAATCCCATTTACTAAAATTGCTAGCCCATGCTTAGATGAGTTTGATAAATTTATTGCTAAGCAAGAAGATTTTAATGCTTATTTTGGTAGACAACTGAAATATAATTCAAATATGCTTGGACACTTGGGTGATTATATGGCTAATGTTAAAGGTGAACTTAAACTTATTAGTAAACATGCTTCTATGGTTACCACTCAAGTAGAACAAGTACTTAAAGCTCAGAATGATTTGCTCAATGAATTGAACAGCAAGAATAATGATAATGATGTTCGAGTTATGACTAGAGGTGGTAGAATGACTGAGGAACCTTTGTATCCTGAAGGTCACCCTAAGAGAATTGAGCAAGATTCTCAGAGAAATAAAATAGATGCACCTAGTCCTTCTAAAAGGAAGAAAAAGAAAAATGATAGGACTTTGCATGCTTCTAGTGATCCTATTGTTGAAACACCTGAGAATCCAAATGATATTTCTATTTCTGATGCAGAAACACAACCTGGTAATGAAACTGAAACTAGTGATAATGTTAATGATAATGTTCATAATGATACTCAACCTAGTAATGATAATGATATAGAAATTGAACCTGTTGTTTATCTTGATAACCCACAATCAAAGAATCAACGTTATGATAAGAAAGATTTTGTTGCTAGGAAACACGGTAAAGAAAGAGAGCCATGGGTTCAGAAACCCATGCCCTTTCCTCCTAAACCATCCAAGAAAAAGGATGATGAGGATTTTGAGCGCTTTGCTGAAATGATTAGACCTATCTTTTTAGGTATGCGATTATCTGATATGCTCAAAACCAATCCTTCTGCTAAGTATATGAAAGATATTATTACAAATAAGAGAAAGATACCGGAAGCTGAAATTTTCACCATGCTTGCTAATTATACTTTTAAGGGTGGAATACCAAAGAAACTTGGAGATCTAGGAGTACCCACTATACCTACCTATATACGGTATCTACCTGCCGTTCCAAGTAAATTTGTATGTGCCAAACTCTAAACCTTCAAATAAATATCCTGTTTTGTATGCTCGAATAGCTCATGTATCAACTAGGGATGTCTGTATCTTCCATGTTAGGCGGGTTATTCTCAAGAGGAGTGGACTCCGCTCCTCACTCACGAGATAAATGGCTGGTCATTGGGATGCCCAGTCCCATGCGTTATGCAAACTAAATCAAAATAATTGCAAACAAACCTCCCCTGGGACTCTTGTTAGTTGGAGGCACTCATTGTTTCGAGCAAGACATGGATTGATGCTTGTGGTGGAAGGGGGAGCATAAACTTTACCATTGTGTTTGGGAACTGTCTATAATGTGTGTAGCATGGAAGATATCGCCATCTCTTGGTTGTTATGTTGACAATGAAAGTAAACCGCTCAAAATATTATTCACCTCTGTTTCAAAACCGAGCTCTGGCACCTCTACAAATCCCTGCTTCCCTCTGCGAAGGGACTATCTATTTACTTTTATGCTGAGTCATCATCCTCTTATTAAAAAGCACCAGTTGGAGAGCACCGCAGTCATTTGCATTCATTACTGTTAGTTTACATTGAGTATGACTTGACTGGATCTCTTTTACCATGAATTACAATGTCTATTCAGTCCTTGGTCTTTAAAGGTGCTCTGCATTTATATTTAGCGGTCTCATAAAGGGCTAGCGAGATACCACCTTGTTATATCATATTATGATTGTTTTGAGAAAGTGTTTTCATCCGAGTTTTATTATTATGGCTCGCTAGTTGATTATGCTATTGATATGAGTAAACTTGAGACCTATGCGTTATTGCAAATGTGGTTAGTTATAATCTTCATTGAAAACTTGAATGCTGGCTTTACATATTTACAACAACAAGAGCAAACAGAGTTTGTAAAAGTTTTTCTTTATCACTTTCAGTTTGTCAACTGAATTGCTTGAGGACAAGCAAAGGTTTAAGCTTGGGGGAGTTGATATGTCTCCAATGTATCTACTTCTCCAAACACTTTTGCCCTTGTTTTGGACTCTAACTTGCATGATTTGAATGGAACTAACCCGGACTGACGTTGTTTTCAGCAGAATTACCATGGTGTTATTTATGTGCAGGAGCAAATGTTCTCGGAATGACCTGAAACTTCACGGAGACACTTTTCAGAAAATAAGAAAAATACCTGCCAAAGATGAAGGCCAGGGGGCCCACCACCTTGCCACGAGGGTGGGGGCGCGCCTACCCCCCTAGGGCGCGCCCCCTACCTCGTGGGCCCCATGTTGCCTCTCCGACTCCAACTCCACCTCCATATATTGAGTTTCAATGAGAAAAAAATCAGAGAGAAGAAATCATCACGTTTTACGATACGGAGCCGCCGTCAAGCCCTAAAACCTCTCGGGAGGCTTGATCTGGAGTCCGTTCGGGGCTCCGGAGAGGGGAATCCGTCGCCATCGTCATCATCAACCATCCTCCATCACCAATTTCATGACGCTCACCGCCGTGTGTGAGTAATTCCATCGTAGGCTTGCTGGAAGGTGATGGGTTGGATGGGATCTATCATGTAATCGAGTTAGTTTTGTTAGGGTTTGATCCCTAGTGTCCACTATGTTCTGAGATTGATGTTGCTATGACTTCGCTATGCTTAATGCTTGTCACTAGGGCCCGAGTGCCATGATTTCAGATCTGAACCTATTATGTTTTCATCAATATATGAGTGTTCTTGATCCTATCTTGCAAGTCTATAGTCACCTATTATGTGTTATGATCTGTTAACCCCGAGGTGACAATAATCGGGATACTTATCGGTGATGACCGTAGTTTGAGGAGTTCATGTATTCACTATGTGTTAATGCTTTGTTCCAGTTCTCTATTAAACGGAGGCCTTAATATCCCTTAGTTTCCATAAGGACCCCGCTGCCACGGGAGGGTAGGACAAAAGATGTCATGCAAGTTTTTTTCCATAAGCACGTATGACTATGTTCAGAATACATGCCTACATTATATCAATGAACTGGAGCTAGTTCTGTGTCACCCTAGGTTATGACTGTTACATGATGAACCGCATCCGGCATAATTCTCCATCACTGATCCATTGCCTATGAGCTTTCCATATATTGTTCTTCGCTTATTTACTTTCCCGTTGCTATTGCTATCATCACTACAAAATACCAAAACATTACTTTTACTACTGTTACCTTTTTCTACCGTTATCACCACTATCATATTACTTGCTACTGAACACTTTGCTGCAGATATTAAGTTTCCAGGTGTGGTTGAATTGACAACTCAGCTGCTAATAATTGAGAGTATTCTTTGGCTCCCCTTGTGTCGAATCAATAAATTTGGGTTGAATACTTTACCCTCGAAAACTGTTGCAATCCCCTATACTTGTGGGTTATCAGAAGGATCCATGTTCATAATGTTAGAGGCATGCGACAGATGAATGGATTGCATATTTGGATTCGTTGTATTTTTCTAAGAAACTTTCATATCTAAATCATTTTTATCTGGCGTAAGGATTATTTTATATGAATATTTTAAAGTTTAAATGATTTTCAGGAATTACTGGAATAGTTTTAATTTCGAAAATGGTTAAATTGTTAGGTGCACACAAAAAGTGTACACAATAGAGTGCTATGAGGCTGGCAGTGGGCCCCTATTGACCAGGTCAACTGCCTAGTCAGCAGGTCGACCAGTCAACGTTGATTGGTCAACAGGGCCAGTGGGTGGAAACTTAATATCTATAGCAAAGTATTTAGTAGCAAAGTAATATGATAGTGGTGGTAACGGTAGCAAAAGGTAATGATAACAAAAGTAATGTTTTTGGTATTTTGTAGTGATTGTAACAATAGCAACGGAAAAGTAAATAAGTGAAGAACAATATATGGAAAGCTCATAGGCAATGGATCGGTGATAGAGAATTATGTTGGATGTGGTCCATCATGTAACAGTCTTAACCTAGGGTGACACAGAACTAACTCCAATTCATCAATGTAATGTAGGCATGTATTCCGAATATAGTCATACGTGCTTATGGAAAAGAACGTGCATGACATCTTTTGTCATACCCTCCCGTGGCAGCGGGGTCCTAGCGGAAACTAAGGGATATTAAGGCCTCCTTTTAATAGAGTACCAGACCAAAGCATTAACACATAGTGAATACATGAACTCCTCAAACTACGGTCATCACCGGGAGTGGTCCCGATTATTGTCACTTCGGGGTTGCCGGATCATAACACATAGTAGGTGACTATAGACTTGCGAGATAGGATCAAGAACTCTCATATATTGATGAAAACATAATAGGTTCAGATCTGAAATCATGGCACTCAGGCCCTAGTGACAAGCATTAAGCATAGCAAAGTCAAAGCAACATCAATCTCAGAACATAGTGGATACTAGGGATCAAACTCTAACAAAACTAACTCGATTACATGATAAATCTCATCCAACCCATCACCGTCCAGCAAGCCTACGATGGAATTACTCACGCACGGCGGTGAGCATCATGAAATTGGTGATGGAAGATGGTTGATAATGACGACAGCGACGGATTCCCCTCTCCGGAGCCCCGAACGGACTCCAGATCAGCCCTCCCGAGAGGTTTTAGGGCTTGGCGGCGGCTCCGTATCGTAAAATGCGATGAATCCTTCTCCTTCATTTTTTTCTCCCCGAAAGTGAATGTATGGAGTTGGAGTTGAGGTCGGAGGAGCTCCAGGGGGCCCACGAGGTAGGGGCGCGCCCAGGGGGTAGGCGCGCTCCCCACCCTCGTGGCTAGGGTGTGGGCCCCCTGGTCTTGATCTTTTGCCAGTATTTTTTATTATTTCCAAAAATACGCTCCTTGGAGTTTGAGGTCATTCCGAGAACTTTTGTTTCTGCACATAAATAACACCATGGCAATTCTGCTGAAAAAAGCGTCAGTCCGGGTTAGTTCCATTCAAATCATGCAAGTTAGAGTCCAAAACAAGGGCAAAAGTGTTTGGAAAAGTAGATACGATGGAGACGTATCAGTGGGGTCCACGTGTCAGTGACACATAACTTTTAATATGGGGGTTTTATTACTTTTAATTAAGTTAGCAAACGAGTGGCCCACAGGTCAGTGGGGTTAGTTTTAAAATAAAAAAGGATTAGCCCCTAATCTAAATTTAGGCAGGGCCCACTAGGCAGTGACACACCAGGCTCTGTATGCGGGCACGCACGGCTGAGGGTCGCCGAAGGCTAGAGCCAGCAGAAGCGGCGACCAACGGCGGCGAGTGGTGTAGCGCGGGGGGCGGGGCAAGCTGCAGGCGACGGTGCGGCAGCACACAGGGGCAGGGGCAACCGGCATGACTAGGTGCGGGACGCGATCGGCGTGGCTCGGTGGCCGGGCGCGTGGAGCGCGGCAGGGGCGCGAGCACAAGCAGGGGGATGCGACGCAGGGCATGCGCGGCGCTTGCGTGCGGGTGCGCAGCGGCGCGGGATGCTGGCGCCGACGCAGACCGGGACATGCGAGGGCGCACAGACGGGCTTTGGCGGCCATGACCAGGAGCGGCGGTGGCTAAACGACGGGGTCCGCCGGGTGGAGGCGGCTGCGGGCAGTATTTGTACTCCTAGGAGTATGTACTCCCACTCCTCACATACAATATAGATGAATCTTTTATACCTCTTTATATAGAGAGAGAGAGGGAGGGAGAGAGAGAAAGAGAAAGATAGAGAGAGGGTACGAGGTATATTGAAGATAGGAGTACATACTCCCAGTTGTCTCATATACTACCATGTGGTACTATATATACTACTTTATCATTCTAAATATATTCATATATTATATATAAGATAACTCAAAGTGAGTTACATGAAAAAAATGCAAGTTGACCCGTGGTTTTTATTATACTATATCTCTATCCCAAAAAAGCAAAAGGAAAAAAGAAAAGGCAAACAGAGATGCACAGTTCAGGCTCCAAAGCCCAATTCGAGACTCCCCGACTAGATTTGGGCTTTTCTCAAAAAACGAAAAACTAGATCTGGACCCATTTGCAATGGCTAAGAAAGACTCAGTAGAGCAGGGTCGATGTGAACTTACACAAAAGAAAAGAAAGTTACACATACCCATCAACCCACACTGACACTGTCATAGGGTGAGCTACCTTGCTATGATTAGTTGGTACAGTATCTGGAAACTACATATTAAACTCCATCTTGATCAGATCCCAAGCTTCCTTCCTGATGCCGGAGCAATCGAAACATTGCAGTCTTTTCCCAAAGGGAAAAGAAGAAAAGCCGATAGATGCTATTGGCCGCAATGCATGATGACTATTCCAGAAATCATCAAAAAGCTTGATCAGCTTATGTTTAGTGTAGGCTCTACTCTCGCAGGGGAGAAGAATAGGATGAGGATGGAGAGAGGCCAGATTTGGGGACACGACGGTCGATCGCGCTCTAGCCCAGATCATTCTTAAAATGTTTTACGTATTAAGTTAGATGTCTTGTTGGCAAAATAACAAGTTCTAAATGCGGTGAGCGGGTCCACCATGTAGTGAAGCTCTAAGGGGACAGGGAGCGATTGCATGGCGATCAAATTCCTATGCTAGGGTTAGGGGTTCTCTCGCGGGGGTGGTGTGGATTTGGTGGCAGCGAGGGAGGCGAGTACATAGCCCCTGGGTGTAGACCGACTGAGAGACTCCGCTAGGGGGCGGCGCCAATGGCGGAGACGCCGATGGAGAAAGGAGCGATTTCCATTGACAAGATCGCATCTGGGAAGACGGCGGCAACTGCTTCAGGGATAAAGTCTCCTCCGGTGGATGTTTCGTCGGGGGGGCATCCAGATGAGAACGGCGCTGACGGCTGAGGCCAGGGCGGTGGTATCCACGCCGGTGAAGAATGCTGGTGGTCCCTCCGGTGGGGGTTCCTCCAAATACCCGATCGTGAGCAGGACTCCGGACCCTACTATGAACCTCTCGGCGAGGCTAGGAGGCATGATGCTAATGGACAAAGAGGCGCAAGGCTTCCTTTTTGTGGATCCAGAGAACACGATGCCGAAGAATGTTAAATGGCCGGTGGTAGGTAAGGTGTGCTCTCCTCACCCAATGAATTTTTCTGCCATGGAGCGCGCCATGATCAAGGCTTGGGGACTGCACAAGGTTGCCTAGTTTAGGAACATGGGGGACAATATTTTTGTGGTACATTTTGGAAGTGAGGGTGACTGGAAATGTGCTATGCACAGTGGCCCTTGGCAATTTGATTTCAATGTGGTGATCATGAAGGATTATGAGGGACATACAAGGCCATCAGAAATAGTATTTCACACTGTGGATATTTGGGTCCGGGTCACTGATCTTCCCCCTGACAAAAGTACTAGGAATTTTGGTAATGCCCTAGGCAACTCGCTTGGGACGATGGTGAAGGTTGATGTGCACAAGGATGATTTTGCTCGTGGCACTTGTTTTAGAGTTAGAACGAGGATTTCTCTGCCTGAGCCGCTAGTCAGGGGCTTCCATCTCAAAACTTCACTGGAGGATGAGGTGGGGACTTGGTTTGATTTCTATTATGAAAAGGTGCCCCATTTTTCTGTTTTGAGTGTGGACGTCTTGTTCATGTGGGTGGCGTCTGTGGGTCGTCCTTTGGCCCCTCGTCTCAATAGGGCAGCTGGCTCAGAGCTTCACCTGGTAGAAACAACCCTGGGAAGGAGCCATCTGATGGAGGTACAGACAGTAGTCAAAGAAATTTCAGTGGCAGCCGGGTGGGCGTCTTCGAGGTTGGTCGGCTTGGTCTAGATAGTAAGAGGGATGCTCCCACAAAATGCAATCTGCAAGTTGATTTCTCTCGCTCCAGGAATTCACACACTGATGTGGGCCTCCGAGGTGGCTATGGAGAGGTGAATAGCCCTGATAAGGATCTGTGGCATGGGCTAGAGCAGCGGAGGGAGCGAGAGCTCCGTGATAAGCTGCTCCAACAGCGGTAATCTGCCGAAAGACAGAAATTGAGAGACTAGGAGTGCAAGTGCAAAGATGAGGTGCATGGGCCATGCAACAACCGTGTAGAGCAAGGCAGGTTTCATGAAGGGAGGAGTGCATTCAGAGGGGATAGAAGGTAAAGGATGAAGGAAATATACCCTAGAGGCAATAATAAAGTTGTTATTTATATTTCCTTATACCATGATAAATGTTTATTATTCATGCTATAATTGTATTAACCAGAAACTTGATACATGTGTGAATACATAGACAAACAGAGTGTCCCTAGTATGCCTCTACTTGACTAGCTCGTTAATCAAAGATGGTTAAGTTTCCTAGCCATAGACATGTGTTGTCATTTGATGAACCGGATCACATCATTAGAGAATGATGTGATGGACAAGACCCATCCGTTAGCTTAGCACTATGATCGTTTAGTTTGTTGCTATTGCTTTCTTCATGACTTATACATGTTCCTATGACAATGAGATTATGCAACTCCCGAATATCGGAGGAACACTTAGTGTGCTATCAAACATCACAACATAACTGGGTGATTATAAAGATGCTCTACAGGTGTCTCTGATGGTGTTTGTTGAGTTGGCATGGATCGAGAGTAGGATTTATCACTCCGATTGTCGGAGAGGTATCTTTGGGCCCTCTCGGTAATGCTCATCACTATAAGCCTTGCAAGCAATGTGACTAAAGAGTTAGTTACGGGATGATGCATTATAGAACGAGTAAAGAGACTTGCCGGTAACGAGATTGAACTAGGTATGAGGATACTGACGATTGAATCTCATGCAAGTAACATACCGATGACAAAGGGAACAAGGTATGTTGTTATGCGGTTTAACCGATAAAGATCTTCATAGAATATGTAGGATCCAATATGAGCATCCAGGTTCCGCTATTGGTTATTGACCGGAGATGTGTCTCGGTCATGTCTACATAGTTCTCGAACCCGTAAGGTCCGCACGCTTAACGTTCGATGACGATTTGTATTATGAGTTATGTGATTTGATGTACCGAAGGTTGTTCGGAGTCCCGGATGAGATCACGGACATGACGATGAGTCTCAAAATGCTCGAGACATAAAGATCGATATATTGAAAGGCTATATTCAGACATCGGAAAGGTTCCGAGTGATTCGGGTATTTTTCGGAGTACCGAAGAGTTACGGGAATTCGCCAAGGAAAGTAGTGGGCCTTAATGGGCCATACGGGAAAGGAGAGAAGGGCCTCAAGGGGTGGCCGCGCGCCCCCCATGGAAAGTCCGAATTTGACTAGGGAGGGGGCGGCGCCCCCCTCTCTTTCCTTCTCCCTCTCCTACTCCTTCCCTCTCCCCCCTCTTGGAAAGGAAGGGGACTCCAACTAGGATTGGGAATCCTAGTTGGACACCCCCTATAGGCGCGCCCCTCCTAGGTCGGCCTCCTGTTCCCTCCTCCTTTATATACGTGGGTAGGGGCACCCCAAAGGCACTCCAAGATTTGTCTTAGCCGTGTGCGGTGCCCCCTTCACAGTTTTCCACCTTGGTCATATTGTCGTAGTGATTAGGCGAAGCCCTGCATCGGTAACTTCATCATCACCTTCACCACGCAGTCGTGCTGAGGAAACTCTCTCGGCCTCAACTAGATCAAGAGTTTGAGGGACGTCACCGAGCTGAACGTGTGCAGATCGCGGAGGTGCCGTGCGTTCGGTACTTGGGTCGGTTGGATCGCGAAGACGTTCGACTACATCAACCACGTTACTAAACGCTTCCGCTTTCGGTCTACGAGGGTACGTGGACACACTCTCCCCGCTCGTTGCTATGCTTCTCCTAAATAGATCTTGCGTGATCGTAGGAATTTTTTTGAAATACTACGTTCCCCAACAAAGGAAGCAATGTACCTATGTCAGGAAAGTGAGGCAAGACCACGAGACAGTACTAAGGAGTAAGGCAATCCAGAGACAAGAGGAAGTAAGTAAGAAGAGGGGGCCTAAACAAGCTTGGGTGGCAAAAGATGACCTTGATAGACAGCACGCCAATGATGCTTTCATTCACGATACTAGGCGCAAGACATCGAGTGTGTTTGAACGCATCACCGAACGTAACGAGAGATCGGCAGACCCTGTTGCGCGGGGTCGGCGGACACCATGAATCTCCTGGCCTGGAACTGTCGAGGGTTGGGATTGACCTCGACAGTAGGCGAACTGCGGAATCTAATTCGATCCTACAATCCTGCGGTGGTGCAACTCTGAAATCGGGAAGAGCAATGGAGAGATTGAAATGGAGTATGGGATTCAGGCAAGGAGTAGCAGTATACTGTGTCGGCCGAAGTGGAGGCCTTGCTTTGTGGTGGAGAGACGATATTTAGGCATCTATAAGACCATGGTGCCAGTACTATATTGATGCACAAATGTTGTGGGAAGGGAAGACCTAGAGTCACTGGATTCTATGGTGAACCCAAAACGGAGCTTCAGAAGCGATCTTGGGATGCCATTCGGTACCTACGTGCTCAGGATGATCTACCATGGATCTGCTTAGGTGGTTTGAATGAGGCTCTCTTTCATACTGATCAGAAGGGGGTCCTTGTAGTTTCGCCCAAATGGAGGATTTTCATGATTGTCTCGCTGAGTGCGGCCTGGCGGACTTTGGTTTCTCTGGGTATCCGTATACTTGGGATAACAAGCGTGTCGGAGGTGACAATATTTAGGTACGGTTGGATTGAGCAACTTGCAATGATTCTTTTTGGGCCTCTTTCCTGAATCTGAGGTCGAGCATATGTTCACAGAGGAATCGGACCACCAGGGCATCGTCGTGCATGCGTTGGAGACGGCTCCTCGCCAGCACATCCGAGGAACAAAACCCTTCATGTTTGATGAAGCGTGGACAAGACATGATCAGTATGATGGAATGGTTGAAGCGGCTTGGGAAGCAGTATATTCCGGTGATCATAACGTGACGTGGGTTCGGCAGAAGCTTGGTGGGGTCATGAGAAGCATGCAGAGGTGGTCTCATGAAGTGTTTGGATCCATTCGTAGAAAGATTGTTAAACTCAAGGCTCATCTGGTGGAGGCGAAGGTCAGAGGGGGAACCACTGGCCACTCACTGGAGGTTCGGGACATCGAGCAACAGTTGCGCGAGGTGTATGAATAAGAGGAAGTTATGTGCAAATAACGGTCTCGCGTGGACTGGCTCAAGGTGGGGGACTCAAACACGAAGTATTTTCATAATCGAGCAAGTCATAGAAAGAGAAAGAACACTATTAAGGCTTTGAGAAGAGAGAATGGGACTCGATGTACTGTCAATGAGGAGATGAGGGAATTAGTTGCGTCCTTTTAAGAGAGATTGTTCACTTCTGTGGGCTCGCAAGGGTCAGATGCATTGTTGGAAAATATTGCTTAGTTGGTTTTGGCTGAGATGAATGAGAGACTGACAGCTCCCATAAGCGATGATGAAATTCAAGTCGCACTTTTCCAGATGGGGCCGACCAAGACCCTTGGACCTGACGCATTGCCGACCCTTTTCTACCAGTGCCACTAGGCTCTGGTGCAAGAGGATGTGTGTCGTGCGATCAAAGATTTCTTGTCTGGGGCTTCAACTCTGGTTGCATTCAATGCAACCATCATTGTTATGATCCCGAAGGTGAGCTCACCGGAGCTACTTTCGCAGTTTAGGCCAATCGGTCTTTGCAACGTGTTATACAAGATTGCAACCAAGGTTTTGGCAAACAGGCTCAAACACATTCTTCCGTTTCTTATTTATGAAGAACAGAGCATATTCATATCGGGCCGCCTTATTATGGATAATGTGCTCGTGGCTTATGAATGTGTGCATGCAATTCTAACTAGGAAGAGGAAGAAATCTTTGTGTGCCGTCACGCTGGATATGATGAAGGCCTATGACAGGGTTGAATGGTGTTTTTTAGAGCAGATGTTGAGGAAGTTTAGCTTTGCAAATCAGTGGATTGAGATGATCATGCGATGTGTTACGTGTGCGCAATTTTTTATCAAGCTAAATGGTGGTTTCTCGAGAGCTTTTCTCCCATCTCGGGGCTTAGGCAGGGTGACCCGCTCTCCTATTACTTGTTTCTATTTTGTGTTGAGGGTTTTTCTGCGTTGTTGAAGAAAGCACAAGAGGATCGGGAAATCAGAGGGGTGGCTTTTGGGAGCACTGGCCCCCATGTCACACACTGTCGTGGAATTGTCACGGGAGATGTCCTAGTGTGAGGACTTAGTCGTGAGGCCAACGCATCTTTGTAGTAGCTTGAGAGGGGTTGAGCGGAATCGAGAGACGCAACACAAGACAAGGATTTAGACAGCTTCGGGCCCCGGGTAACATCATCCGGTAATAGCCCTACATGCTGTTTGTGGCTAGATCTCATTATACTCATGACAGAGTCGCCGCATAAGCCGGCTCCCCCTTTGTGTCTAGCCCTGGAGATTGTTTCTTGTCCCTCTTAGGGTGCCCTGCCCCTCCTTATATATGTTGAAGGGGTAGGTTACATGACTAGTCCTAGTAGGATTAGGATTACTCTATTACAAGTGGAGTCCTAGTCCTGCTTCCTTTGCAGAAGAATATTCCTTATGTCTTCTTCTTAAGTCGGCCCACCATCACATGAACCGGCCTTCTGGGCCTTGGGTCTTGTCATCCATCTGACCCGCCATAGGGGTCATTAGTAAGTCACCAGATACTCGTCGGGTCTCTTTGAGCCACCAAGTCCGCCGGGTCATACTTCCGGCCGGGTCATACTTTCGGCCGGGTCATACCGCGGGGTATATCCCCGACATTAGCCCCCAGTTTAATTTGGATTTATCCATGTTAAACTGATCCTGCAAATCAAGACCAACTTTGATAGATTACACACCGGGTCGAAGGTTCTTCTGAGCCGGCATTTGATCATCGTAAAGTCCTTGTAATTTCCTTGTTAATACGTACATGTCCATCATCTCATAGCAAATCTTTTTAGGAGATATGTTTCAATTTTGTCAATGCAAAAAATCCAGATACTTCTTTTGAAAAGTCCGGGTCAATAGGCCAGCTTCAGAGTCAATTTGCTGACATTGTTCTCTTGTAGAGAAATATTGTGAAGAGTAATCCACTTGAGTCGACTTCCAAAGCGTCGGCTTAAGAAATATTGGTCTTGAAATACTCATCTGATATTCAGCCGGTTTGAAGATGTAGAACTTGCCGGTTTACTATTACCAAAATTGTCGGTTTGTAAATATTGATGGCACCGAGTCATAATTGTTGTCGACGTCGGGTCATAATTATTGATGACGCCGGGTTATGATTGTTGCAGACACCGGGTCATAATGATTGGTGACGCCGGGTCAATCTGATTTGCTCAAAACTGAGAATTCGAAAGTATTTCTCCTTATATCCGTGTTACCTGTAGCCCCCAAGTGTCGGGTTGTCATTCTTGCATCAACCCGGGACTTGTAATTGTCTTATGCTCACAAAAACTTCAACCGGTGTAGCCCCCAAGGGCCGGGTCATTATGCAATAATGAGCAAGGACTTTGTACATGTAGACTTGAGCAGCGACATGTAGTCCCCAAGGGCCGCCTCAGTAAGATAATATTGAGCTGGGACTTTATATATATTTCCTCGAAAAGAATATCATATGATGTAATGCTCTCCATGGGGCTCGAACCCATGTCCATAAGGTTAAGAGCTTTGTACTCTTCCAACTGAGTAGTGGACCTTTCAATATAATGGATTTAAGACTTGTGTACCTTGAATTGTTGACAGGAGCAATTGGTAGCCCCCAAGGGCCGGCTCATTACAATGTGATGAGTCGGGTTTTCAATAAGGCCAGTAAAAATGACTTTGCATTAGCCCCCAAGTGCCATGATGCATGCTGGCAGTGACATGGGACTTGCATACTTGATATAATCTCAACTTGAATAATATAGCCCCCAAGTGACGGGTCGTAAGCCTGCAGCGACTCAGGACTATTCCTTCCATTGTAGAATAAATTATATCCATTGATAAAATAATATCCATTGTGCTGAAGTGACTTTCAAAACCTCAATCGTAATATTGGTTATTGATAACCATAATAAAAATCCAGCTATGTTGGCTATTAAAGATTTGAATAATATAACCCGGTTTGAAAAACCGGTTCCTATGATATTGAATCGTACTGTCGGTTTAGGATACCTGTGCAGTAAGGGTGATAACCCAATCTTTAGAAGCCAAAAACTTTCAAATGTTTATGATTGTCATATATGGCGACTTATCATCCAAAGTCAAGCCGGGTTAATCGAAACCACATATATGCTTCAGATATGAACAAAAAGTCTCAAGACAAACCCAAAAGATTGTTAAAAAACTTAAGAAAAATAGAAAGAAGAATTTGAGGTTTCTGATTCGAATACGATCAGTAAACCGGACCAAAGGGGTTAATCTAGGATTTGAATACGATCATGTAGCCCCAGTGGCTTTGGCGTTGCGCCCATCAAGAGGGTACTGACAGCTATGTTCTCTTTGGTTCGAATACGACCTATGTTTGAACAGGAAGCCCCCAAATGACCTTGAGAGGTTTTTAACGACCCTAATTTGAATACGATCCAAGTCGAACCCAAAAGGGGTTAAGCTATGATTCGAATACGATCAAGAAGCACCCTAGTGAGTTTGGCATTGTGCCGATCAAGAGGGTACTGACAGCTATGTTCTCTTTTGTTCGAATACGACCTATGTTTGAACAGGAAGCCCCCAGATGATCATTGAAACGGGGTACCTATGTTTGAGTTGTGCTTTGCAACGGATTCTCTTTGGTCCCTTTAATTTTTCTGAGAACTCGAACTTGTGAGTAATGAATTCTTTTTGAACCAGGCGTTGAGCCGAATATTTAAAGCTTCAGAGCTTTGTGGGCCAGATTTTAAACCAGATATTGAGCTTCAATGCTTTGTGAGAGACAGATTTCTCTTGAACCGGATTTTAACGGGAATCCTTCTTTTTAAGCCAAATTTTTTTCTGACGATCTTTAAATTTTTCACCAATATAACGGTAACCTCCGAAACCGGGTTATCTTCCCTCCAATGACCCGGAGTTCTTGAATTCACTGACACCGGCCAATTTCGCCGAGTCATGTCATTGTAGCCCCCGAGTCTTAAGACGACTCGAGGAGTTGTCTTGAGATTCTCCATATTTGATCGTGATATAAATCGGTATGAGTTATGAGTCATTCAACATCTCAATGATATAACTTGCCTTGCACTGGAGAACTTGCAAGCCAGAGTAATTGCTCTTTTAAAGAAAGCAATAAAAAATATACTGGATGGATCTCACCTGACATATCAGGCCAGAATTTATCCGCCGCAGAGTTGATGATCAGTTGACCACCACGATGAAGCGACACGGTGAACCGTGCGAACGGGCAAGTTAGCCGCATTATGTTGACATACACCAAACCGCGGAGGCAGACAGAAAACACAACCGCAACAGTAGTGGTAGTATGGACGCAGGCGAGTCGTTATCGTTCTTGCAGTGACCAAATGTCCTGCATAAATAATATCATAACCCGGAGTAATTGTTCTCAAAAGGAAAAAGTTGATACGTGCTATTTAAAATAGTCTGGACAGATATCACCTGATGTATTTATGATCCTCGGCGGTATCCGTTAGTCAACCCGGCACGTTGAATAGGCCGGACCGCAGGGCGGACAGTAAAACGTCCGCAGCATCAGAGGCGGCGCAAATAGATGAGTCAGCCGCGGTGTGGTAAGCCGGCGCAGACGAGCAAGTTGTCCTCCGTGTTGTAAACTGCTGCGAACACATCATCCGCCACAAGAGCAGATGAGCGAGTCGTCCGTGGTGTTGTAAGGCGGCGCGGACAGATGAGTCGGCCACGGTATTGTGTGCCGGTGCGGAATCCGTTGAGTAAGGACGACCATCTGTGCCAAATAATGTCGGCACGCTTCCATCTCTGTGGTATAATGCCACTTTGTAATGAATAATTGTCCTGCGTAAAACAAATACAGCAGGTCAGAGTAGTTGTTTGTCGAAAGAAATCAACATGCATTTAACAAAATATATAGGATAAATATCATCTGATTCGTCCGGACGAGAGGTGATCCATTCTGTGAACATCCTTCATTATTTGCAATAGCAATTAGCCCTTTTTCCGTCCTTGCAGAAAGGGTGATTAACCACAGCACAAAGGTGAGGTTACGGTCATAGGCCAGGCGTAGTGACTCATTGCAGGGATGAGGCAACTTTTCACGGTGACCTTCACGTAAGCAGACTTCTCCAAAATCAATCAGTACATGTGTACTAGTACTTGATGATGTGCCTCACGGTTCCACTAGTATTTGACCCACACAATTTTTCCTTGATGGGAGTGGATCATGGGTGGAGGAGCAGCATCAGCCAGCCAGTCAGGTATATGCGTGACGCTGCGGAGGCGAGCAACAGCAGCCCCGGCCAGCGGCGGCTTGCAGCAGACGCGGGCGGCTCAAGGCCCGAACGAGATGTGGCTACGGCGGCTCACAGCAGCCGCAGGCGACTCAAGACTGGAGCGAGACACGGCGGGCGGGTCGCAGCTGGAGATAAGGCGAGGCCCGACAGCGTCGACTCTAAGACAGAAACTGACTCCATCCTGGTGCTTGCGGCATCTTGTCGAGGTGAAAGTAGTGGCTTAAGGCTCCACAAAGGAGGCGGCCCTCAATGGCAGCAGCAGCGAGGCCATGGCAACTTGATGCATAATAAGGCGGACCGGAGCGGCTGCAAAACAGAGCAAGAAGGAGCTCCGGCGGGATTTTGGCTGCGCACAGACACAGAGGGAAAGGAGGGTGCGGGCACGGCCAGCTTCTTGAGGATAGCTGACGTCCGCGGCGGCTCAACGCAGAGGTAGAGGTGGCCGCAATCCGGGCCAGCTTATAGGCGACGCTGGTCAGATTCCATGGCATCTCAGGTAGGCCACGGATCGGTACGAATTCGTGCGGGGGCGGCTCACAGGCGGACCCGGCTTGAGGCAGAGGCAGAACAACGCCGAGGCTGGGTTGCTGTGACCGCGGCGAGCCACGACGAAGGCAGCGGTCCGGACGGAGGCGGGGGTGACGGAGCACCGGCCTGGCCGGCCGGTCTGCAGCGTAGGAAAGTTCACCACGGTGAGTCTGGGGCCATGTCGGAGGAGGTCCCGCGGCTGTAAAATCCGAGTTGATGCTGTATTTGCGGAGTAGTCCAGGGTGGTTTTGATGGCGGCAATTGAGGCCGGCTGCAGAGACGGTGACGGAAGCACTCTGGTAGCAACTCGAGGGAAGCCCGTGAAGGAGACGGCAGGCCGGTGGCTTAAAGCGGTACCGCGGCAGCTCTGGACGGGGCGAGGCGTCCTCGGCGAGGCGGCTCAGCGCAGAGCGTGGACCGGCGGGTCGGCAGCGGAAGAGCGGAGGGCCAGCGAGGCAGCGAACCGGCAGAAGGTTGGATCGAGGTGTACTCCACCGGCCGTGGTGGCTCGGAGTCTAATTCCGTGCTCAACCGTATCTTCCTCCGGGTCGTCGCTAATTCATTCATTTTTTTTAAACTGCTTCGTATTCTTGGACGCCGATAAGTGCCACACGTGTGGGCGTTAGGGAGTCCGCCCACACATTTTGTGTCGTGTATAAGAGGAACAGCCCACACACCTACGTGTGGGCAAAACAACCAGCGTCCACACGCCTCTTTTTTCCCCTCCCGATCCCTCTCACACGCGTGCGTGTGGGCGAAGTTGATAACGCCCACACGCCCGTATGTTAGGCCTCGTACCTCCTGGTCCCGCACGCCACGCGTGATGGTCACCGCGCGCCCGCAGTTGCCATGGTCCAGACCCTCGTCCATGTTCGTTTACCTGCAGTTGCCATGTCGCTGAACTACGGTTGCCATGTCGGACAACTGCAGTTGTCATGGTTGCTCAACTGCAGTTGCCATGTATGGTCTGATATAATATAGTTGCCATGATTTCATAACTTTAGGAGTTGTCACATACTAACACTAGGCAGTGTAGGACCTAATTAAGTTCAGCTCCATTGCGTACCTGTTTCAGTATAGAATAAGTGCATGCATGCGAGTCTGATGGGACAGCTCCATGCGCATGCACGTAGCTAGGTAGCGAGACGTGCTGCTGCATGATCTCCAGTTTCCCCGTTTCCTGTTTTGATGTAAACTCCCGATCGATATGGCACTAGTGACGCAGTCATGGTATGGCGCGACGGACGCGGATCTAGAACAGCTGATCGGGAGGTAGTTAGCCTTGTAATCGCTAAGGATAAGAAAGTGGAATAACAGAAAAACGTTGTCGAGTTCGATGGCACAAAATACACCAGTGTCTTCTTCCTCGCGTGTGTTCATCCCTCTCTCACCCGTTTCTCGTCTTGATCGATCCGGCGACGACATTTGGCATCAGAGCCTCGGGGTGTTCGATCCTCGGAGCAGCGGCGGTGTTTGATCCGCCGTGGTCATGTCTGGCGACGAGTCGGACGGGAAGAGCAAGGGCGGCGCTAGATCGCCGACGCAGACGCCTACATCCAAGGCGCCGGTCGCGCGCCTCACTGGCAGCGGCAGCGGCGAGTTCCGCATGGTGGAGCGCGTCGTGCGCGAGGAGACGGGCGCGTCGACGATGCTCACGCGTACGAATTATCAAGAGTGGGCGCTGTTGATGCAAGTCAAGTTGCAGGTCGCCCGCGTCTGGTCCACGGTGACCGACGCCGCCGCCGACGAGAATGACGACCGGCGCGCGCTGCAGATTATCCTCACCGGTGTTCCACCGGAGATGCTTCGCGTGCTGGCCGCAAAGGACACGGCGAAGATCGCGTGGGAAACTATCAAGACCATGCGGATGGGCAGCGAGCGCGCCCGCGAGGCCAAGGCGCAGGTCCGGCGGAGGGAGTTCGAGGACCTCAGGTTCAAGGACGGGGAGACCATCGAAGACTTCGGGCTGCGCCTCTCGGCCCTCATCGCTGATCTGGAGCTGTACGGCGACCCTGTCACCGAGCACAAGGTGGTCCAGAAATTCCTCCGCGTGGTGCTGCGGCGGTACCGCCCAATGGCCATGGCGATCGAGTCTCTGATTGATCTCAAAACCATGACCATCGAGGAGATCGTCGGCCGCCTCTCCGCCTGTGAAGACCACTATGAGCTCGACGACGGCGCGCAATCCTCTGGGCGTCTTTTGCTCACCCACGAGGAGTGGCTGGCCCGTGAGAAGCAGGGCGGTGGCGGCGGATCGTCGTCCGGCGGTGGGGCTGGCAAGAACAAGCAGCCGGCCAAGAACAAGTCTCCCTGCGGAGGCAAACCTGCGGCCGGCAACGGCGGCGCTGGTGGATCCGGTGGATCAGGCGGAAAGAAGAAAGGGAAATGTCACTTCTGTGGGAAACTTGGCCACTGGAAGAAAGATTGTTGGTCGTATCTTGAAAAACAAGGTCAGAAAGGGAAGAAGGAACAAGCCAATCTGGTGCGCGAAGGAGGCGACGAGCATGAGCAAGGCCTATTCATGGCCATGGTCACCCCCGGCACAGCGGCTGAACCAGTGGCACCACAGGAAGTTTTTCTCAATGAAGAAAAGGTAATCCCCGTGCCATCCCCTGACGGTCTATGGTATTTTGACACGGGTGCCACAAGTCACATGACAGGAGAGAGGAGTATGTTTGCTAAGCTTGATGAGGGCGTGCATGGCACAGTCAAATTTGGAGATGGGTCACATGTAGCAATCCGTGGCAGGGGATCCATTGTTTTCAAGTGCCAGAGCGACGAGCAGGGTGCCTTGACAGAGGTATACTACATACCGAGCCTGCGAAGCAACATAATCTCTGTTGGTCAGTTGGACGAAGGGGGGTGTCAGATTGGGATTCAGAATGGTCTGATGACAGTACATGACCTGGCTCAACGCATACTAGCTCGTGTCCGGTGATCAGTCACTCGTTTGTACACTGGCATGCTGACCATTGACACGCCGGTGTGTCTGATGATGAAAGTGGATGATGAGACTTGGAAGTGGCATGCTAGAATGGGGCATTTGCATTTCCGAGCGCTGCGTGCCATGTTTGCAAAAGGCATGGTCCGAGGTATGCCTGAGATAGCTCGCATCGAGCAGTATTGCGATGGCTGTGCACTAGGGAAACAGCATTGAGCCCCTTTCCCACGGGCGAGTTCATATCGAGCAGAGCATGGTCTGGAGCTAGTCCATACAGATTTGTGTGGTCCTATTATGCCACCAACACCAAGAGGGAACAAATACTTCATCCTTGTTGTTGATGACTACAGTCGGTACATGTGGATTGAGCTACTCAAGTCTAAGGATGAGGCACACACCTATTTCAAGAGGATTCAGACCATGGCAGAAGCTGAAGGTAACTCTAAACTTCGAGCATTCATGTCTGATCGTGGAGGGGAGTTCAACTCAATGGAATTTCAAGAGTACTGGAGCGAAAGGGGTGTGAAACACTACACCACGGCGCCTTACTCTCCCCAACAGAATGGTGTGGTGGAGAGGAGAAATCAGTCCGTGGTAGAGATGGCAAGATGCCTGATGAAGAGCATGGCAGTACCTGCATATTTCTGGGGAGAGGCTATGAAAACTGCAGTGTATCTACTCAACAGAGCTCCCACCCGTAGCCTCGAAGGCGTCACGCCGTATGAAGCGTGGCACGGGCGAAAGCCGGCCGTTCAGCATCTGCAAATTTTTGGTTGCACAGTACATGTCAAGATGTTGGGGCCGGGCATTACAAAGCTCTCTGACCGCTCCAAGCCGATGATTTTCGTCGGATATGAAGAGGGGGCGAAGTGCTACCGTGTCTATGATCCTGAAACAAAGAGGGTACTAGTCACTCGTGATGTGCTCTCCGAGGAAGGACGGGCATGGAGCTGGGACGCGGTGACCGCAGCCCCGGCGTAGGTCACTCCGGATGTTTTCACTGTGGTGTACACCACGGAACCAGGTGTGGAGGAGCTGGACACCGGAGGAGTTCATGGTGGCTCGCCTAGTACGCCGCTGCCACCGACGACACCAATTGGGACGGCAGTACAGGCAGAGACGCCAGCTTCACCCATGGGGGAAACAGCCACGCCAAGTACAGAAGAGACTCTGAGAGCGCCTGAAATTAGGTGGGCCACTCCACTATCACAAGACGAAAACCGGCGGGACGTGGACACTGGACCAATCAGGTACCGACGCATGTCGTGCGTCATGGATGCCACAGAAGAAGATGCTGAATATGAGTATCATGAGAGCTGTCTTCTCAGTGCCGAAGAATCACGGGACGTTGAAGAGGCTCTGGGTGATGCACCATGGAAGGCTGCGATGGTTGAGGAGATGCGCTGCATCCATGAGAACAAGACTTGGGAACTATCAGACCTGCCTGCCGGTCAGAAATCCATCGGGCTGAAATGGGTTTATAAAGTCAAGAGGGATCCTGCTGGCAACATCACCAAGTACAAGGCCCGTCTAGTGGCGAAGGGATACGTACAGAAGCAAGGGGTGGACTATGAGGAAGCCTTTGTGCCCGTGGCCAGACTGGAGATTGTGCGCGTTCTGCTCGCGCTCGCCGCGCACCACCGCTGGGAAGTTCACCATATGGATGTCAAATCGGCATTCCTAAATGGCGATCTCAGTGAGGAGGTGTATGTAGACCAGCCGCCCGGATTTGCTGCGCCAGGGGAAGAGCACCGTGTACTGAGGCTGCACAAGGCGCTCTACGGCCTCTATCAAGCGCCGAGAGCCTGGTACGCAAAGCTTCACGATTCTCTTGTCAATCTTGGGTTTGAGAGAAGTCCATTGGAACATGCAGTCTACAGGCGTGGAGATGAGTCCATTTTTTTGCTAGTTGGAGTGTATGTGGATGACCTTGTCATTACCGGCACGGATAAAGGGCTAATCAGAGAGTTCAAGGTTCAGATGAAGATGCTCTTTAAGATGAGTGACCTTGGATTACTCAGCTACTACTTGGGGATTCAGGTATCCCAAACAGAGGGTGAAATCACACTTCATCAGCGGAGTTATGCGAAGAAAATCCTAGAGGTAGCCGGCATGGAAGAGTGCAACAGTAGCAGCACTCCAATGGAGTGTCGTTTGAAGCTCAGGAAGGAGGATGAAGGCGAGCTGTTTGATCCCAAGCTGTACCGCAGTGTGATAGGCAGTCTTCGCTATCTTGTCAACACAAGACCTGACATCGCACATGCTGTGGGAATTGTAAGCAGATTCATGGAGACCCCAAGCACTCATCATTGGGCAGCCGTGAAACAGATTCTCAGGTATATTCGAGGGATGCTGGGCTACGGCTGTCGTTATCAGGCCGGGCATGGCGAGGTGAAGCTTGTTGGCTATACAGATAGTGATCATGCAGGTGACACTAAGGACCGGAAGAGCACCTCCGGCAATGTATTCTTCCTTGGCAACAATCTTGTCACTTGGAGCTCGCAGAAGCAGAAGATAGTGGCTCTCTCTTCTTGCGAGGCTGAGTACGTCGCTGCAGCAGTGGCGGCATGCCAAGGTGTGTGGCTCTCTCGTCTGATCAGTGAGATGCTCCGGAGGCCGCAGGCCAAGTTCAAGCTGTTCGTGGACAATCAAGCTGCCATTGCTCTTAGTAAAAATCCAGTCCATCATGACTGTAGCAAGCATATTAACATCAAGTATCATTACATACGTGATTGTGTGGAGAAGGGTCAGGTGGAAGTGGATCACATTCGTACCAGGGAGCAGATTGCAGATGCACTGACGAAGGCGCTGGGCCGTGTTGTTTTTGTCGAGATGCGTCAGAAGCTTGGAATGTCCGAGGTTGGTACTAAGGAGCAGATCTTAAGGGGGTGAAATGTAGGACCTAATTAAGTTTAGCTCCATTGCGTACCTGTTTCAGTATAGAATAAGTGCATGCATGCGAGTCCGATGGGACAGCTCCATGCGCATGCACGTAGCTAGGTAGCGAGACGTGCTGCTGCACGATCTCCAGTTTCCCCGTTTCCTGTTTTGATGTAAACTCCCAATCGGTATGGCACTAGTGACGTAGTCGTGGGATGGCGCGACGGACGCGGATCTAGAGCAGCTGATCGGGAGGTAGTTAGCCTTGTAATCGCTAAGGATAAGAAAGTGGAATAACAGAAAAACGCTGTCGAGTTTGACGGCACAAAATACACCAGTGTCTTCTTCCTCGCGTGTGTTCATCCCTCTCTCACCCGTTTCTCGTCTCGATCGATCCGGCGACGACAGGCAGTTGAGAGAGTTGCCATGTGCTCACAAGCATGGTAGGGCAGTTGCCATGTAAAAAGGAAGAGTTGACATCTGCTTACGTGCACGTTAGGGTAGTTGCCATGTACATGCACGTTAGGGCAGTTGACATGTATCATGCAAAAACATATGGCAACGCGGTAAAAGAAAGTTGCCATCTACTTACGTGCACACTAGGCAATTGCCGTGTACCCTACAAAACACATGGCAAACTCGGGTAAAAAAAGAGAGTTGCCACCTGCTTATAAAGGACACTAGGGGCAGTTGTCATGTGCACTGCAAAACACATGGCAACTAGCAGCTTGGGTGTGGGAGAGGAGACGGGCGTGTGGGAGAGATGGCAAATGTCCACACACTAGCCCTTGTGTGTGCGTGCAAAATGGCGTGTGGGCGAACTGCTGAACGCCCACACACCAGCCCCTCCTGTGTGGTGAAACGGCCGTGTGGGCGACCGGCTGAACGCCCACACACCAGGCCAGTCTTACGTGACACTAGAAATATGTCAAGATTCGTGCGCTCACGAACGGACGCGGATCCACGCGTGTGGGCGAGATGCAAACGCCCACACGTGTGGGCGTTAACATTTCCGGTATTCTTTCCTGCATCGTGTCCATCTCAATCCATACGCCGATTTGATGGGGATTAGCAGAACCTCCGCGGACAATTGCACGCACGGATCCGATTTGTCTTCGTTGTAGACCAGATCGATCTTCGGGTATTCTTTCCTGCATCGTGTCCATCTCGATCCATACGCAGATTTGATGGGGATTAGCAGAACCTCCGCGGACAATTGCACACACGGATCCGATTTGTCTTCGTTGTAGACCAGATCGATCTTGCAGCGGTTGATCCAATCCGTCCGTCTGACTCAAAGCGGAATAATGTTTTCTTGATCTCAACTGACGAGGCTTACATTTGATGCAAAATCCTTCCGTAGCGGCTCTTGCTTCATCTGAAAAATTGCGAGCTCGTCAATCCCTAGATGAGATCCCTTCAAAAAAACTCAACATCATCGTGCGCAGGCCCCACGGTGGACGCCAACTGTCGTGGAATTGTCACGGGAGATGTCCTAGTGTGAGGATTTAGTCGTGAGGCCAATGCATCTTTGTAGTAGCTTGAGAGGGGTTGAGCGGAATCGAGAGACGCAACACAGGACAAGGATTTAGACAGCTTCGGGCCCCGGGTAACATCATCCGGTAATAGCCCTACATGTTGTTTGTGGCTAGATCTCATTATACTCACGAGAGAGTCGCCGCATAAGCCGGCTCCCCCTTTGTGTCTAGCCCTAGAGATTGTTTCTTGTCCCTCTTAGGGTGCCCTGCCCCTCCTTATATATGTTGAAGGGGCGGGTTACATGACTAGTCCTAGTAGGATTAGGATTACTCTATTACAAGTGCAGTCCTAGTCTTGCTTCCTCTGCAGGAGAATATTCCTTATGTCTTCTTCTTAAGCCGGCCCACCATCACATGAACCGGCCTTCTGGGCCTTGGATCTTGTCATCCATCTGACCCATCCTTGGGGTCATTAGTAAGTCACCAGATACTCGTCGGGTCTCTGTGAGCCGCCAAGTCCGGCCGGGTCATACTTCCGGCCGGGTCATACCGCAGGGTATATCCCCGAAACACACTTACTCTTTGCTGATGATAGAATTGTGTTTCTGGAAGGCTCGAGAGAGAATATGGCTTCTTTGAAGGAGATTCTAGCTAAGTATGAACGTGCTTCAGGACAGAAGGTGAAGCTCCAGAAATCCTCTATCTACTTTGGTAAAGGATGCCAGGACGGTGTTAAAGACCAGCTAAAAGATGAAATTGGCATTCAGTCTGAGGCGCTAAGCGAGAGATATCTTGGCTTGCCAACCTGTAACGCCCTCGATGCGGCTATATCTTCCACGTGTCGAAGCACAACTTAGAGGCATAACCGCATTGAAAGCAATGTCGCAAGTGAGGTAATCTTCACACAACCCATGTAATAAAATAGGGGAAGAAGTTACATAGTTGGCTTACAATCGCCACTTCACACAATTACATGAATAAAGCATTACATCATCCAAATACAATCAAGGTCCGACTACGGAACCAAAATAAAAGAAGAACCCCAAATGCGACAAGGTCCCCGATCGACCCCAACTGGGCTCCACTACTGATCAACTAGAACGAAACACCACAAAGGACAAAATCTTCATCGAGCTCCTCCTGAGCTTGGTTGCGTCAACTGCACGGTCTCATCGGCACCTGCAAACTGGTTTTTGGAAGTATCTGTGAGCCACGGGGACTCAGCAATCTCGCACCCTCGCGATCAAGACTATTTAATCTTATGGGTAATGTAAAGGTATGAGGTAGAGCTGCAGCAAGCGACTAGCATATATGGTGGCTAACCTGTTCGCAAAAGAGAGCGAGAAGAGAAGGCTAAGCACGGTCGATAAAAGTATGATCAAGAAGTGATCCTAGAACAACCTACGTCAAGCATAACTCCAACACCGTGTTCACTTCCCGGACTCCACCTGAAAGAGACCATCACGGTTACACACGCGGTTGACTCATTTTAATTAAGTTAAGGTTCAAGTTATCTACAACCGGACGTTAACAAATTCCCATCTGCCCATAACCGCGGGCACGTCTTTCAAAAGTTCAAGTCCCTGCAGGGGTGTCCCAACTTAGCCCATCACAAGCTCTCACGATCAACGAAGGAATAGACCTCCTCCAGAGATATTCCGATCAGACTCGGTATCCCGGTTCTAAAAGACATTCTCGACAATGGTAAAACAAGTCCAGCAAGACCGCCCGATGCACCGACATCCTGATGGGATCTGCACATATCTCGTTCTTAGGGCAACACCGGATAAGCAATCCGTACAACTAAAACCAGCCCTCGAGTTTCCCCGAGGTGGCGCTGCAAGGGGCTCTAGTTTGGACCAACACTTAGACAAGCACTGGCCCGGGGGGTTAAAATAAAGATGACCCTTGGGCTGGCCTAACCCAAGGGAAAAAGGCTAGGTGGCGAATGGTAAAACCAAGGTTGGGCCTTGCTGGAGGAGTTTTATTCAAAGCGAACTGTCAAGGGGTTCCCATTATAACCCAACCGCGTAAGGAACGCAAAATCTGGGAACATAACACCGATATGACGGAAACTAGGGCGGCAAGAGTGGAACAAAACACTAGGCATAAGGCTGAGCCTTCCACCCTTTACCAAGTATATAGATGCATTAATTAAATAAGATATAATGTGATATCCCAACAAGTAAACATTTTCCAACAAGGAACAACATCTCCATGTTCCAAACATGGAACAAACTTCAATCTTCACCTGCAACTAACAACGCTATAAGAGGGGCTGAGCAAAGCGGTAACATAGCCAAACAACGGTTTGCTAGGACAAGGTGGGTTAGAGGCTTGGTTCAACAAAATAGGAGGCATGATAAGCAAGTGGTAGGTATCGCAGCATAGGCATAGCAAAAGAGCGAGCAACTAAGCAAGCAAAGATAGAAGTGATTTCGAAGGTATGGTCATCTTGCCTGAGATCCCGCAAGGAAGAAGAACGAGTCCCTGAAGAAGACAAACGGACGTAGTCGAACGGTTCCTCACAAACGCGACTTTATCGGAACTAGCCCGAAGAAGCAACACCAGAAAGGAGCAAACAACATAGTAAACAACCATCACATAATCATGACACGATGCGCAAACAAGTATGATGCATGTCCAGTTTAATGAGGCATGGCATGGCAAAGTGCACAAACAGCCCTACAAATTAAGTGGAGCTTAATATGCAACTCCGTTGCACATAGACGAAACACCACATTCAAGTTATTTAGTTCGATCTCGTTTATGTACCCCACAATATTAAATGTTGTTAAGCATGTCAAGAGGTGAAACATAAAGGGATTATCTATCTAAACAATTTAAATGGGGCCGGATATAGCAAACAACAAATCCGATAAATCCCCATATGCATTAGTAAATTAATGCAAACAACAATTTTAAACATTCAAAAGTTGTTAACATGATGCGGATGACATGTTCAAATTTTATGCAAGTTTTATTAAAAGTTGACAGGATAAGAGATGAGGCATTTGACATCGTGGCGGAAACAAAAGGGGTGCCACGGCGACGAAAACGAAAATGGTGCCACTGCAATGTTCCAGTTCCAGTAACTCGATTGAGATACCGATGCAAAGGAGAAGTGTGCGGATGCATGCAAAAGATGGTGGGGCACTCCCGGATACCGGGTGTCCCATGAGTCGACGACGGTGATAAGGCAAAAGAGGGGCAACGTGCACCGACAATTCGGGAACGGAGCAAGCACGGGCATCTCAAACAACATGCATTCATTCTCGGAAGGTCGTCTCGGCGGTTATACCTTCGAAGCGTGCAAACAAGACGGTTCGAGTTCGTCGAGGGATGTAGTCGTTCCGCGATGGTAGAAGAAGTAGTGGTACAATTGGTCCTCGGCGGTAGTGGTACACGTTCGTTTTAAAGAGGTACTTGACGCATCCAAGGTTTCCGAAGGCGACGGTAGTGGAACTTGGTGAATCTGAGTTCTTCGAAGGTCGTCATCGAACTTGGTCAAAAAAACACGGCGTGGGTAGACGTTCACTCGACGGTCCTTGGCAACGGTCATCATACACGGTTCATAGACGTTCGGGTCTTCCGTAGAGGTACTCAACGCACTCCGGGTGTGTAGTCGACACGGTTCGTAGATGAACTTGGCGGGTCCTCAACGTCCTGATACTTGGCATTCGGAGCGGTGGTCGTTCATGTGCCGTAAGTCATGGTACTTGCCGATCTTGGTGAATCCAAGTGTCTCGGTAGCGGCCATGGTACTCCTTGATTTGGAGGGTCTTGACAACGACAAGAGGGGCCAGAGGTTGTGCACGACGGCAGTGAGAGCTTCAGTGGCATGCAGCGCATGGCGGCGATGCTTGGGTTCCATGGAGGGGCACAGAGGCAAGCAGGAAACAAGGCAGGGGCGATGTGGGAGGAAGCAGGGGTGCCGGACGCGCATGGAGAGGCTCGAGGTCGAGCTCCTGGTTCCGGCGAACTCCGAACGGAGCGGCAGGGACCTGTTGGCTCGCTCCGGCGTGGTGGCGAGGACGTGGTGGCGGCGTCGAGGTACGGGGCCCCGCTGGAAGAAGGAGTGGAGGGGCTCAGGCATGAGCTCCTGCTCAAGGAAGACGACGGGGAGGCAGCAGAGCAGGGTGAGGTCAGCCTGATTCGGAGCTGAATGGCAGCAGGACGGTGGTGGCTGCAGGCATCCATGGCCTTGACGAGGAAGCAGACGATGTAGCGGGGCGACGAGGATGGACGGCGCCGGCGTAGAAGAGGAAGGAGGGCGGCGCTTGGCGTCCCCGGCGATGCGGCGGCCTCCTGGCGATGCAGCGGACTCCTGGTCACCGTAGAGGAAGCAGAGGGCGGCGCTCGTCGAAGACGGGGAGGCGGCAGCGAGGCGGCGACACGGGGGCCTGCTGGACGGGCGCAAGGAAGGAGGCGCGCAGGGGAGTTTCTTTCCCTGGAGCAAGATGGGGCGCGAGTGCCATGGCCCGAGAGAGAGGCTGCTGGGGAGAGGAGAGCAGCGCGTGTGGGGAGGAGATGGGATCGGGATCCCTGGTACGATGCGTGTGTGTGGCGGCACAGGGAGAACGAGGGAGAGGGAGATGGGATCGGGCGATGCTGGTCTCTGGCGGCGCGAGCAGGGAGACGAGAGAGATGGGGATCGGGCCAGGGGGAGGGTTAGGTTAGGAATAGGTGGGCTTTGGCCTTGGGCCGGCCCAGTAGAGAGGGAGGGGCTGCCCTAGAGAGGCCGGCGGCTGGACCTTAGGCGGGCTTCTGCTAGGAGGCCCAAGTGGCCAGATGCCTGGCTGGGCTCCTCTCTCCTTCTTAATTCTTCTCTTAACAAAAACAGAGAAAAATAAGAGAAAGGAAAAGAGAGAAGAGAAGGTTAGAGGAAGAATTTGGGCACGGGAATAAATTTCCCGGACTCGAAAAAATGCGCATGTTCCAAGAAAAAATGGAGTGGGCATTTTTTTAAAGTTTTAAATTCAAACTCATTTGATTTAAAATCAAATGGTGTGAATAGGAAGTGAGGGTTAGGAAGGTCCAAAAATGTTCGGATTTTTGTTGGAGCTCCGAAAAATGACGAAAGAATTTATGGGCAAAGTTTGGAGACCAAGAATTGAGATAATAAAGGCATGGGATATTTGCAAGTGTGTTATGGTTATTTCCAAATAAATGGAATAATTACTATAGCTCTCTAAATATCGAGAGGATATGTTGTAAAGAGAATCACCATGTGAATTCCCTCGGTTTAAATGGATCGAAGATCCATACGGTTTATTTAGTTGAGTTAAGAAAAGAAATGACATGATGGCATGATGACATGATGCAATGCACATGATGCAAATATGAATGCAACAGACGAAACAAATCACACAACGAAATCTCGGAAACCCTGGAAGACATCTGAAGCTCCGGTCTTGGGGCGTTACAACACTCCACCACTACGAGAGGATCTCGTCCCGAGATCTAGGATGGCACCGGAGGGAAAAGAAGAGGAAGAGAAGAGGTAAAACTAAGTTGCTTCTTTGACAAACGAGTGAAACCAAAGAACCTTGCAAAAATATTGAGCAAATTGAAAGAAAGAATGCAACGGGGATAAACGAAGTTGAAAGAACTCTGTTAAGAAAGAGGAATAAGAAAGAACCGATTCGGGTAGCACTCCGCTTGAAAAGAGATGAAAGACTTGATAAGATGAAGGAACTTGAGCAAAGGGCACAACACTCCGGTTGAATGTATAAACCCATAAAAGAACACGCTCCTGAAAACACAAGAATATGGGTTGAAGAGAGCAACATCACAATGCCTCCGGATGAAGGAGTAAAAGGTAGATCGTCGGAACGAAAGAACGGAGAAGAAAATGGCAACTTCTGCCACAAGTGAGCTTGAAAAGGCATCCTTAGGATAAGGGTCGAACGGAGTTGTTGGAACACCAACAACGAAAGGATAAGCTTGATAAGGTCTTGTAGTAAACATTATGAGGTGACAACTTGCCACTCACGAAAAAAGATTTGATTGGATTGATATTACAAGGAGACGAGAAACTATATCACCGGGAGGATAAATGAAGAACTTGGGTCATTTATAAGCACCACAATTAGCAATGATCCTTAGGGAAGGCTTTATGTGAAGTATAGCCCAAGATAACTCCAATACGAGATTGCTGGATTTAAAATATCTCATTCTTGACAACATGTGAATCATGACAACATGAACTCAATTATTAAGAATGACATAATACCACCTCCAATAATACGGAAGAAAGAATTGCACTCCGGATAGCAAGATGATGAAAGCTTGAGTTTCTTAGAAAAGAATCTCGATGAACACTTCGAGAAGGAATTAATTCCTTGATAAAACACCATGTCGAACCTTCATGAAGAACTCTGGTAAACGAAAATGAAGAGAAGTTGGAAACACAAGGTGAAAACTTGCAATGATTAGATGGCTCTTCACGATGAAACAAATTGAGATAGCTTGGAACTCTGGAAAAGAAAAGATGAAACAATTGAAACCGAGAATTTGGTGAGCCTCCGGAATAAGGAATTGAATTTTGTCGATGAAACAAGAATAAGAATTACATTATGCGTATCCTTCAACAATTTAATTGCTGACAAGCAACGGGTTTGGCATACTACTTATTCCCGTAGCAAGGATTAAGAGAGATATAGCATAAACTTGGGAAGGTCTTCAAGAAATCACCGGTCGGGATTGGAAAGAACGAATGAATTGATACGGAAGAGAGATCTTGAACGAACCACCGTAAGAATTAAAAATGAACAAAGAAAAGATAAGGAAGACACCAGGAAGAATTTAGCAAATGAACGAAGATGCTTGAGAGAATTTAGTTACATGAGAACGAAGAGATCAAGAACTGATTAGAGGATAATTGATCGATGCACCGGTAAGATTAGGAGAACGATAACTGAAAGCTGGGAAAGAATAATTATGAGATGATGGGCTCCGGAGAATCAAACTGAAAATACTCTAAGGATGGTTGAAAAGAATATCTCAAAATCGCAAATAATTATGAGAGGATGGCAACAAGCTAGAATCACGAATCTTGAAGAGAATGGAGCAAGATTGAGAGAAAAATCTTCTTCGGTCTTCCAATCTGAGAATGACGATGAGAAACACCACCATGAATTATTGAGGTACTCCGGAATTAAAATTGGAAAGGTTGAACCAACGATGAAAAGAATTTTGAAAGATCTTGGAGAAAGACATTTGACTAATGAAAAATTCATTCTTACATCAAACTTGGAAAAAGAATTTGAGAGTAACGCCGGAAAAAGAGAAGAGTCCGGTAAGATCCTGGGAAAAGACCTGTGGGTTAGGGACCACTCAAAAGATACACCGTTGCACAATTTAAAAGAGAGAAAACCTCGGTTGAATTAAAATACTTGAATGAGATAAACATTCTCAAAATAGGATTAACGGATCTTGAATGACAAGACGATCCTTCTGAGATATCTTCAGCACTCCGGAACAATTGAACAGCGAGACGTGAATGATTAAGGATTGCACCGGCATGAGAAAACATTGAAACGAGGAAAAGATATGATCAACAAAGCTTGACTTGAAACCACCGGAGAAGAAAAAGAACGAAGAACGATGAACTTGAAGCTCCCTTAGCATCTTCGTGAGAATCACCGGATAAGAACATTGACGGAAAAGAATGGAAAGACTTCACATCAATAAGATGGATACTTGATTAAGAAATTTAAATCCTTGAAGGAAAAGGGTGGGCACCGGAGGGAAAAACAAAGGCAACTTGGAGATGGATGAAACAAATAGCGTTGAGAAGAAATGATACTTGATCTTGCGGATGTTGAAATGATCGGATCCACTTGAAGAGAAACACGCCGGTTGAAAAGAAATTGAAATGACAAACTCGATGATCGAGAAGGATTAGTATTCACATCGGAGTATGAGAACACCATTTGGGGAAGGTATGGAATCAACACTTGAGATTGAAGCAACTTGAATACCACAACTCAAAACAAAACAAAGGATTGGCTTGCGGAATAAGCCGGAACAAACATATGATAGAGATCTCGTCCGAAGTTTTCGTGGTGGGGCCTACACGGGCTCGATCGTACAGCACCATCATGTACAAGGCAGTGCACATGACATACGAAGCGTCCCCGAGTCGGCATAGCCAAGGACTCTTTAAGACACAACGAGACCACTGTAAAACCAACCGTGAATAGGCGGACCACTAGACGTCGAACCCCAATTTCATATCATACATCTGTCGGAAAGATATCCTAAGAGCTACTTGAATTCCCACTTATAAACTCCCGAAACTTTTCGGTTATGCAATCAGGTGTTAGGGATACAGGGGAAGCATAATATCTCACCCAAACTAACAAATCCTACATCCAGTTGTATCCATCCTTCAACACATAACCAAGAAACCTTCGGAAATCGTCTACCTCAACCTTCGAAAAGCATCCGTTATACGAGTTATGGCAATACTCCCGAACTCCCGCCCCAGTACTGGGTGGCGTCAAGGTTATCTCACCAACGAACTGCATAAGAGAGATTTTCGATGTCGGCTTACTGAACTCAGGTATTCCAGAACTGCAACGATAAAATTGTGACGACAACACCTCGGAGCTCAACTCCCCGGGACACTTCCACAAAACCCCTGACAGGAGGCACCAAGACAATGTTCTCGTCACAAAACCATCGGAACGATTCCAAGATACCAGCGTGATCCTAAATTTTTTTTAGTGAAATTTGAGAAGAGAAGAGTCAAAACTCTACGTCAGGATGCCTTACCAGAGCGATGAGGAGACTGGGAAGTAAAAAGAATTCCTAAACTCTCCGATATATAATTCGTAAATGACTCAAAACATTTTTCTAGACACAACTCGGCCGCTAAAAATGATCAAGCAATGGGGCTCCTAAGGTCGGGGAAGGCTTTGATTACCAACTTGTAACGCCCTCGATGCGGCTATATCTCCCACGTGTCGAAGCACGACTTAGAGGCATAACCGCATTGAAAGCAATGTCGCAAGTGAGGTAATCTTCACACAACCCATGTAATAAAATAGGGGAAGAAGTTGCATAGTTGGCTTACAATCGCCACTTCACACAATTACATGAATAAAGCATTACATCATCCAAATACAATCAAGGTCCGACTACGGAACCAAAATAAAAGAAGAACCCCAAATGCGACAAGGTCCCCGATTGACCCCAACTGGGCTCCACTACTGATCAACTAGAACGAAACACCACAAAGGACAAGATCTTCATCGAGCTCCTCCTGAGCTTGGTTGCGTCAACTGCACGGTCTCATCGGCACCTGCAAGCTGGTTTTTGGAAGTATCTGTGAGCCACGGGGACTCAGCAATCTCGCACCCTCGCGATCAAGACTATTTAAGCTTATGGGTAATGTAAAGGTATGAGGTGGAGCTGCAGCAAGCGACTAGCATATATGGTGGCTAACCTGTTCGCAAAAGAGAGCGAGAAGAGAAGGCTAAGCACGGTCGATAAAAGTATGATCAAGAAGTGATCCTAGAACAACCTACGTCAAGCATAACTCCAACACCGTGTTCATTTCCCGGACTCTGCCGGAAAGAGACCATCACGGTTACACACGCGGTTGACTCATTTTAATTAAGTTAAGGTTCAAGTTATCTACAACCGGACGTTAACAAATTCCCATCTGCCCATAACCGCGGGCACGGCTTTCGAAAGTTCAAATCCCTGCAGGGGTGTCCCAACTTAGCCCATCACAAGCTCTCACGGTCAACGAAGGAATAGACCTCCTCCCGAGACATTCCGATCAGACTCGGTATCCCGGTTCTACAAGACATCCTCGACAATGGTAAAACAAGTCCAGCAAGACCGCCCGATGCGCCGACATCCTGATGGGAGCTGCACATATCTCGTTCTCAGGGCAATGCCGGATAAGCAATCCGTACAACTAAAACCAGCCCTCAAGTTCCCCTGAGGTGGCGCTGCAAGGGGCTCTAGTTTGGACGAACACTTAGACAAGCATTGGCCCGGGGGGTTAAAATAAAGATGACCCTTGGGCTGGCCTAACCCAAGGGAAAAAGGCTAGGTGGCGAATGGTAAAACCAAGGTTGGGCCTTGCTGGAGGAGTTTTATTCAAAGTGAACTGTCAAGGGGTTCCCATTATAACCCAACCGCGTAAGGAACGCAAAATCCGGGAACATAACACCGATATGACGGAAACTAGGGCGGCAAGAGTGGAACAAAACACCAGACATAAGGCTGAGCCTTCCACCCTTTACCAAGTATATAGATGCATTAATTAAATAAGATATAATGTGATATCCCAACAAGTAAACATGTTCCAACAAGGAACAACATCTCCATGTTCCAAACATGGAACAAACTTCAATCTTCACCTGCAACTAACAACGCTATAAGAGGGGCTGAGCAAAGCGGTAACATAGCCAAACAACGGTTTGCTAGGACAAGGTGGGTTAGAGGCTTGGTTCAACAAAATAGGAGGCATGATAAGCAAGTGGTAGGTATCGCAGCATAGGCATAGCAAAAGAGCGAGCAACTAAGCAAGCAAAGATAGAAGTGATTTCGAAGGTATGGTCATCTTGCCTGAGATCCCACAAGGAAGAAGAACGAGTCCCTGAAGAAGACAAACGGACGTAGTCTAACGGTTCCTCACAAACGCGACGTTATCGGAACTAGCCCGAAGAAGCAACACCAGAAAGGAGCAAACAACATAGTAAACAACCATCACATAAGCATGACACGATGCGCAAACAAGTATGATGCATGTCCGGTTTAATGAGGCATGGCATGGCAAAGTGCACAAACAGCCCTACAAATTAAGTGGAGCTCAATATGCAACTCCGTTGCACATTGACGAAACACCACATTCAAGTTATTTAGTTCGATCTCGTTTATGTACCCCACAATATTAAATGTTGTTAAGCATGTCAAGAGGTGAAACATAAAGGGATTATCTATCTAAACAATTTAAATGGGGCCGGATATAGCAAACAACAAATCCGGTAAATCCCCATATGCATTAGTAAATTAATGCAAACAACAATTTTAAACATTCAAAAGTTGTTAACATGATGCGGATGACATGTTCAAATTTTATGCAAGTTTTATTAAAAGTTGACAGGATAAGAGATGAGGCATTTGACATCGTGGCGGAAACAAAAGGGGTGCCACGGCGACGAAAACGAAAACGGTGCCACTGCAATGTTCCAGTTCCAGTAACTCGATTGAGATACCGATGCAAAGGAGAAGTGTGCGGATGCATGCAAAAGATGGTGGGGCACTCCCGGATACCGGGTGTCCCATGAGTCGACGACGGTGATAAGGCAAAAGAGGGGCAACGTGCACCGACAATTCAGGCACGGAGCAAGCACGGGCATCTCAAACAACATGCATTCATTCTCGGAAGGTCGTCTCGGTGGTTATACCTTCGAAGCGTGCAAACAAGACGGTTCGAGTTCGTCGAGGGATGTAGTCATTCCGCGATGGTAGAAGAAGTAGTGGTACAATTGGTCCTCGGCGGTAGTGGTACACGTTCGTTTTAAAGAGGTACTTGACGCATCCGAGGTTTCCGAAGGCGACGTGTGACGCCCCCGATTCAATCGTACACTAATCATACACGCAAACGTGTACGATCAAGATCAGGGACTCACGGGAAGATATCACAACACAACTCTACAAATAAAATAAGTCATACAAGCATCATAATACAAGCCAGGGGCCTCGAGGGCTCGAATACAAGTGCTCGATCATAGACGAGTCAGCGGAAGCAACAATATCTGAGTACAGACATAAGTTAAACAAGTTTGCCTTAAGAAGGCTAGCACAAACTGGGATACAGATCGAAAGAGGCGCAGGCCTCCTGCCTGGGATCCTCCTAACTACTCCTGGATGTCATCAGCGGGCAGCACGTAGTAGTAGGCACCTCCAGTATAGTAGGGGTCGTCGTCGACGGTGGCGTCTGGCTCCTGAACTCCAGCATCTGGTTGCGACAACCAGGAAGAAAGGAAAGGGGAAAAGGGGGGAGAAAGCAACCGTGAGTACTCATCCAAAGTACTCGCAAGCAAGGAACTACACTACATATGCATGGGTATATGTGTAAGGAGGCCATATCAGTGGACTGAACTGCAGAATGCCAGAATAAGAGGGGGATAGCTAATCCTGTCGAAGACTACGCTTCTGGCAGCCTCCGCCTTGCATCAAGTATAAGAGAGTAGATTGAAGTCCTCCAAGTAGCATCTCCAAGTAGCATCTCATAGCATACACCTACCCGGCGATCCCCTCCTCGTATCCCTGAGGTAGAGCGACCACCGGTTGTATCTGGCACTTG
>NC_041386.1:164485785-164487056 GCF_002162155.2 Triticum dicoccoides
CGACGGCGATCCGGGGCGGTGGCGTGGTCGCCCCGATCTCGATCCAGATCGGGGGAGTGAGGGGAGAGTGGGGATCGGGAGTGGGCTAGGGTTTTCGTCGTGGGGGGATAAGGGGAGAGGGGTGGGGGCCGGCCGGGCCTGGTGGTGGCCCAGTTGGCCTGTGGTCAGCTGGGCCGAAGCCCAGGGGGTTTCTTTTCTTTTTTTTTTGTATTGTTTTCTGTTTTCTTTTTATTTATTTTCTTTTATGTTTTTTATTTATCTATAAACACTTAGGCATTTAATAAAAATTTGTTTGTTGCATCATAATTACCCTTGTAATATTCGTCAACCACCGAACAATTTTATTTAAATTTTGAAAACTTTTATTGTTTTCATCAATTTGAATTTTGAATTTGAACGGTTTCGAATTATTGCGAGGATAGCAACAGTAATCAGGATGACGTGCCATGATTAGCGTGGGATTACTGTAGCAAGATTATCCGGGCGTTACAAATCTCCTCCACTACAAGAAATCTCGTCCCAAGATTTTAGGAGGTAGAAGGAAACAGTGCGGGGTATTCATCACGCAGGCGATCCTCGCGTTCCCAGGTGGCTTCGTCTTCAGAGTGATTCGACCACTGGACCTTGAGGAACTTGATCGCCGTCTGACGTGTGCGGCGTTCAGCTTGGTCGAGAATGCGGACCGGATGCTCTTTATAGGAGAGGTCCTGTTGCAATTCGAGCACTTCATGGTCCACGGCTCGGATTGGGTCCTTGAAGCAGCGTCGGAGCTGCGACACGTGGAACACATCGTGAACCTGAGAAAGGTTCGACGGAAGCCCCAGTTGATATGCCACTTTTCCACGCCTTTCCAGAATAGTGAATGGGCCAATATAGCGAGGAGCTAGCTTGCCCTTGATCCCGAAGCGGTGAGCACCCTTCATTGGTGTAACGCGAAGATAGGCCTTTTCACCAGGTTGATAGACCATGTCTTTATGATGACGGTCATAATTACTCTTCTGGCGTGACTGAGCAGTCTTGAGATTCTCGCGAATAATGCGGACTTGCTCTTCGGCATGTTGGATAATATCCGGACCAAAGAGTGGACGTTCCCCAGTTTCTGACCAGTTCAGAGGGGTTCGGCACTTTCGTCCATATAACACTTCGAAGGGGGCCATCTTCAGACTAGCTTGATAGCTATTATTATAAGAGAACTCAGCATACGGAAGAGATTCCTCCCATTTCTTGCCGAAGGAAATAACACAAGCTCGAAGCATGTCTTCGAGAACTTG
>NC_041386.1:164487363-164488015 GCF_002162155.2 Triticum dicoccoides
GTTAGGGGGGTGTGGCGGACGAACGGACTGCGTATCCGGAATCGTCTCGTCGTTCTGAGCAACTTTCATGTTGAAAATATTTTAATCCGAGTTACGGATTAAAAGATATGATTTTCTAAAGTTTTAAATCATTTTTAGAATTTATTTAATTTATTTAATTCAACATTATCCAAAACAGTGTTTGCTGACGTCATCATGACGTCAGCATGACGTCAGCAGTCAACAGAGGTGTTGACTGGTCAAACTGACGTGTGGGTCCAGTGGGACCCACCTGTCATACTCTGTTAGGTTAATTAGGGTTTAGTTAAACTAATCACTGTTTAATTAAGCTAACATGTTAATTAGATTAATTAATCAAGGTTAATTAACTTAATTAATTTAGTTAATTAATTAATTAATTAAATTTGTTTTTATTTTAATTACTGTTTTATTTATTTTTATATACATTTTCCTTATTTTTTCCTTTTTTTTCTTTTTACGTTCTGGGGGCGGGCCCCCGTGGTCAGTGGCCCATGGGGCCTTGCGGGCGTTGGGTGCAGGGTGCGGTCGCCACCCACTAACGGGCGAACCCGGGCGGCCGCCGCAGGCGCGCGCGCCAGCACCGGCGAGGCGGGCTGGGTGCCGGCGGCAGGCGAGAGGGGAGGCGGGCCAC
>NC_041386.1:164488025-164488986 GCF_002162155.2 Triticum dicoccoides
TGCCCTTGATCCCGAAGCGGTGAGCACCCTTCATTGGTGTAACGCGAAGATAGGCCTTTTCACCAGGTTGATAGACCATGTCTTTATGATGACGGTCATAATTACTCTTCTGGCGTGACTGAGCAGTCTTGAGATTCTCGCGAATAATGCGGACTTGCTCTTCGGCATGTTGGATAATATCCGGACCAAAGAGTGGACGTTCCCCAGTTTCTGACCAGTTCAGAGGGGTTCGGCACTTTCGTCCATATAACACTTCGAAGGGGGCCATCTTCAGACTAGCTTGATAGCTATTATTATAAGAGAACTCAGCATACGGAAGAGATTCCTCCCATTTCTTGCCGAAGGAAATAACACAAGCTCGAAGCATGTCTTCGAGAACTTGGTTGACACGTTCAACTTGCCCTTGTGACTGAGGATGAAAAGCAGTGCTGAAAGACAGATGAGTGCCCATAGCTTCTTGGAAACTCGGCCAGAATCTTGAAGTGAATAAACTGCCACGGTCTGAACTGATAACCAATGGAATACCGTGAAGCGAAACAATTCTGGACATGTAGAGAGTTGCAAGCTGACTAGCAGTGATCGTTTCTTTGACCGCCAGAAAATGTGCAACCTTAGAAAGTCGGTCAATGACGACAAGAATAGCATCATTACCTTTCTGCGATTTGGGAAATCCAGTAACGAAGTCCATCTCGACATGGTCCCATTTCCATTCAGGAATAGATATAGGTTGCAGAGTTCCAGCAGGCCTTTGATGTTCTGCTTTGATACGACGGCAAACGTCACATTCAGCAACATAACGAGCAATGTCTTGCTTCATGTTAGACCACCAGAATCTCTGACGAATGTCTTGATACATCTTCGTACTACCAGGATGGATACATAGAGGCGTATCATGAGCTTCTTTCATAACCTCCTGAGTCATATTCAGGTTTTCCTTCTTACATGGCACCACTAGGCGGCC
>NC_041386.1:164496690-164523588 GCF_002162155.2 Triticum dicoccoides
GGGGGGCGAGAAGGCGACGGCGATCCGGGGCGGTGGCGTGGTCGCCCCGATCTCGATCCAGATCGGGGGAGTGAGGGGAGAGTGGGGATCGGGAGTGGGCTAGGGTTTCCGTCGTGGGGGGATAAGGGGAGAGGGGTGGGGGCCGGCCGGGCCTGGTGGTGGCCCAGTTGGCCTGTGGTCAGCTGGGCCGAAGCCCAGGGGGTTTCTTTTCTTTTTTTTGTATTGTTTTCTGTTTTCTTTTTATTTATTTTCTTTTATGTTTTTTATTTATCTATAAACACTTAGGCATTTAATAAAAATTTGTTTGTTGCATCATAATTACCCTTGTAATATTCGTCAACCACCGAACAATTTTATTTTAAATTTTGAAAACTTTTATTGTTTTCATCAATTTGAATTTTGAATTTGAACGGTTTCGAATTATTGCGAGGATAGCAACAGTAATCAGGATGACGTGCCATGATTAGCGTGGGATTACTGTAGCAAGATTATCCGGGCGTTACACGACGGTAGTGGAACTTGGTGAATCCGAGTTCTTCGAAGGTCGTGATCGAACTTGGTCAAAAAACACGGCGTGGGTAGACGTTCACTCGACGGTCCTTGGCAACGGTCACCGTACACGGTTCGTAGACGTTCGGGTCTTTCATAGAGGTACTCAACGCACTCCAGGTGTGTAGTCGACACGGTTCGTAGATGAACTTGGCGGGTCCTCAACGTCCTGGTACTTGGCATTCGGAGCGGTGGTCGCTCATGTGCCGTAAGTCGTGGTACTTGCCGATCTTGGTGAATCGAAGTGTCTCGGTGGCGGCCATGGTACTCCTTGATTTGGAGGGTCTTGACAACGACAAGAGGGGCCAGAGGTTGTGCACGACGGCAGCGAGAGCTTCAGTGGCATGCAGCGCACGGCGGTGATGCTTGGGTTCCATGGAGGGGCACAATGGCAAGCAGGAAACGAGGCAGGGGCGACGTGGGAGGAAGCAGGGGTGCCGAACGCGCGTGGAGAGGCTCGAGGTCGAGCTCCTGGTTCCGGCGAACTCCGAACGGAGCGGCAGGGACCTGTTGGCTTGCTCCGGCGTGGTGGCGAGGACATGGTGGTGGCGTCGAGGTACGGGGCCCCACTGGAAGAAGGAGTGGAGGGGCTCAGGCATGAGCTCCTGCTCGAGGAAGACGACGGGGAGGCAGCAGAGTAGGGTGAGGTCAGCCTGATTCGGAGCTGAATGGCAGCAGGACGGTGGCAGCTGCAGGCATCCATGGCCTTGACGAGGAAGCAGACGATGCAGCGGGGCGACGAGGATGGACGGCGCCGGCGTAGAAGAGGAAGGAGGGCGGCGCTTGGCGTCCCCGGCGATGCGGCGGCCTCCTGTTGATGCAGCGGACTCCTGGTCGCCGTAGAGGAAGCAGAGGGTGGCGCTCGTCGAAGACGGGGAGGCGGCGACACGGGGGCCTGCTGGACGGGCGCGAGGAAGGAGGCGCGCGGGGGAGTTTCTTTCCCTGGAGCAAGATGGGGCGCGAGCGCCATGGCCCGAAAGAGAGGCTGCTGGGGAGAGGAGAGCAGCGCGTGTGGGGAGGAGATGGGATCGGGATCCCTGGTACGATGCGTGTGTATGGCGGCACAGGGAGAACGAGGGAGAGGTATATGGGATCGGGCGATGCTGGTCTCTGGCGGCGCGAGCAGGAAGACGAGAGAGATGGGGATCGGGCCAGGGGGAGGGTTAGGTTAGGAATAGGTGGGCTTTGGCCTTGGGCCGGCCCAGTAGAGAGGGAGGGGCTGCCCTAGACAGGCCGGCGGCTGCACCTTAGGCGGGCTTCTGCTAGGAGGCCCAAGTGGCCAGATGCCTGGCTGGGCTCCTCTCTCCTTCTTAATTCTTCTCTTAACAAAAACAGAGAAAAATAAGAGAAAGGAAAAGAGAGAAGAGAAGGTTAGAGGAAGAATTTGGGCACGGGAATAAATTTCCCGGACTCGCAAAAATGCGCATGTTCCAAGAAAAAATGGAGTGGGCATTTTTTTAAAGTTTTAAATTCAAACTCATTTGATTTAAAATCAAATGGTGTGAATAGGAAGTGAGGGTTAGGAAGGTCCAAAAATGTTCGGTTTTTTGTTGGAGCTCCGGAAAATGATGAAAGAATTTATGGGCAAAGTTTGGAGACCAAGAATTGAGATAATAAAGGCATGGGATATTTGCAAGTGTGTTATGGTTAATTCCAAATAAATGGAATAATTACTATAGCTCTCTAAATATTGAGAGGATATGTTGTAAAGAGAATCACCATGTGAATTCCCTCGGTTTAAATGGATCGAAGATCCATACGGTTTATTTAGTTGAGTTAAGAAAAGAAATGACATGATGGCATGATGACATGATGAAATGCACATGATGCAAAGATGAATGCAACAGACGAAACAAATCACACAACGAAATCTCGGAAACCCTGGAAGACATCTGAAGCTCCGGTCTTGGGGCGTTACACAACCCAAGTGGGAAGAACAAAGGAGGGTGCTTTTAGATACGTGACTGAGAGCTCAAATGGAAAGGTCACTGGTTGGAAGGGCTAGGGGCTGTCGACGAAGGCCAGGGAAGTTTTGGTCAAATCGGTGCTCCAAGCCACTCCAACATTCACCATTAGTTGTTTCCACCTCACAAAGAAAACATACCGGAACCTGACTTCTATCTCCTTGAAATTCTAGTGCGGTGCGATGAATGGTGAAAGAAAGGTGCATTGGATCGGGTGGGAGAAGATGTGTGCTTCCAAGCGGACCGGGGGAATGGGCTTTCAAGAACCAGAGGCTTTTAACCAAGCTTTCTTGGCAAAACAAGCATGGCGTATCCTCAAAGTGCCCAACTCTCTGGTGGCAAGAGTCTTGAACGCCCGCTATTTCAAGGAGTGCTCTATTTCGTCTGCAACATGCCTTTCCAATGCTTCCTACACATTCATAAGTTGTTGCACGACAGAGGTTTGCTAAGGGAGGGGCTGATTTGGCGTGTTGGGCATGGCTCTTCTGTCAACATCCATCACGATAACTGGATCCCGAGGCAAGGGTACTTAAGGCCACTGGGTTAATCCTTCCTGCAGGGCGTTACCAAGGTGGCTGACCTGCTAACGGGGCAGGTTCTAGGCTGGGATGCGGATAAGATTGCTGTTATGTCCACTCCTTCTGACGCAAGAGATATACTGCAAATTGTTGGTGGTGGTTTGGGTGCTGAAGATTATCTGTCATGGAATTACACTAGGAATGGTGTCTTCAATGTCAAATCAACATATCACCTAGCGATGTCGATGAAACGTGCGAGGTTTGGACAGCCAGACTCGTCAAGCTCGGTCCAAAAGCATAAGGGATATCTAAGTCTTTGGGGGCACAAATGCGCTGGGGAAAGCAAAAATTCACATGTGGAGACTGGTTCGCAATGGGTTGGCTATGGGTTGTGAGCTTCACCGCCGTCGGATCAAACCGGGAGTTTTTTGTGTTGCGTGTGGAAGGGAAGAGACTATTCTTCATGGGTTTTGGGCATCTAACATTCATCACAGTTCTGGTAATAGTTGCATTCAGAGAAGGGCGTCATGGTGGCAATCCCACCGTTTCCTATGGACTCCCAGAATAACTCGCTAGCAGGCTACTTGGGCGGTTCGCCAGTGCGACTGATGGTGAAAAAGAGGTGATGGTGCAGGCTAACTATGGCCTTTGGCTGGCGCGAAATGATGTGAGGGATGGTAGGAAGATCCCCCCCCCCCCACACACACACACATGAAATCATGGAATCAATCTACTCACATCAGATTGAATGGAGGCAAGCACATGAAGCACCAGGAAAGGTTCCTAAGCCAAGGTTGTACAGAAATGAGAGCCTCCGACTCAAGGGTGGGTGAAGGTGACCTCAGATGGTGTTGTGGCGAGGAATGGCGAGAAGGGAGGTGGAGGCGCAGTACTTAGGGATTGCGGTGTTGCTTTTTTGGCGGGAGCAAGTCAGTATCTTAAAAACATGGTTGACCTGGAGGGTGTGAAGATTCTTGCCTATAGAAGGGGCTTGCAGCTTGCGATTGAGCTTGGCTTTCAGAGAATCCATCTTGAGCTCAACAACTCATGAGTTGTGCAAATGTTGAATGATCCTCAAAGGAATTTGGCCGCTGTGGGGCCATGAATCCAAAAGATCAAGAACATGTTGGGTACGCGCACCGAGTATCGCATGGCCTGGGTTTGTTGTTCTGCTAACGTTACTGCGCACAAATTTGCTAAAGTAGGAGCAGGAGATGAGTTAAGTAGGGTGTGGTTGGGTCTCCCCCAGACTTTGTTCTTCGTGTAATTTCTGATGACATTCCCAGTTATCTCTACTACTTAAAAAGAATGTTAGGTTCCGTTTCACCTTTCTTCCCACCGCCCCTTCGTCCAACACTCCCCGTATATCAATCACCATAATTTACTTACTTTCCGCACCAATTTGATTTTAATTTACTTACCAAACTTCCGATCAAAATATAAGGTAAATCACAGACATAATTTGATGAACATTTATTTACACAATCGCATACTATGGTCAAGTAAATCACTTCTTACCAAAATATAAGGTAAATCACGGGCAGAATTTAATGAATATTTATTTACACAATTGCATATGATGAGCGGGTAAATCTCTATATACTACTTATATACTACTTAAAAAGAATGTCAGGTTCCCGTTTCACCTTTCTTCCCACCGCCCCTTCGTCCAACACTCCCCGTGTATCAATCACCATAATTTACTTACCTTCTGGATCAATTCTATTTTAATTTACTTACCAAACTTCTGATCAAAATATAAGGTAAATCACGAACATAATTTGATGGACATTTATTTACACAATCGCATACTATGGGCAAGTAAATCACTTCTTACCAAAATATAAGGTAAATCATGGGCAAAATTTAATGAATATTTATTTACACAAATGCATATGATGGGCGGGTAAATCTCTATATACTACTTATATATACTACTTAAAAAGAATGTAAGGTTTCCGTTTCACCTTTCTTTCCACCGCCCATTCGTCCAACACTCCCCTGTATCAATCACCATATTTACTTACCTTCTGGATCAATTCTATTTTAATTTACTTACCAAACTTCCGATCAAAATATAAGGTAAATCACGGACATAATTTGATGAACATTTATTCACACAATCGCATACTATGGGCAAGTAAATCACTTCTTACCAAAATATAAGGTAAATCACGGGCAAAATTTAATAAATATTTATTTACATAATCACATATTATGGTCAGGTAAATCTCAAGCTAACGTAATAGAATATTTATATCCTGTTGCATCACGGTCATTGTTCTAGTGCTGGTTAAATAAGAAGCAGCAACATTGATCTAAAAAAAAGCTAGATGCCTTGTTTTGAGGGCATGTACAATGGTAGCATATAGATACATATGCCCCATAACAAAAAGTAATTTAAGGCACCTATATTAATTTCTTCTCTCCAGTGCAAGCTGTCGCTAGTGGGCCTCATTAAGAAATAGAAAATAAAGATTCTAGTACACATGCATCTCTATTTTCCACTCAACCTTTTCGGCTTTTGTCACCGGACCACACTTTTTCTCTTCAAACACCCGCCTTCTGAAGAGGATCTCGTTTCCCTATCCAGATCTACTTTACGTCATATCCGATCCTACATGACATGCGAGACATTACCTTGAGACTATGCATTGTATATGCCGTGAGAAGGCGAGGGAGGCAGTTGGGGGTAATTCAGTCCGCGACGTTAACGGGGTTCGTGGACGGCGGAACGGACCGGACGGGGTGCGGGTGCGCATAAAGCCCGGCAAAATTCCCCGACGCGAGGCCACAAATCGCTCCCGGCCCCCTCCTTCCTCCTCTCCCCCACCCGTACGGTCAAACAAGAGACCCCCCGCCCCCCTCTCTCCTCCACCTCCATCTCCAGCGCTCGCCGCGAGAAGCCGAGAAGGAAGAGCCTGAGAAGGTAGCATGGCGGACCAACTCACCGACGACCAGATCGCCGAGTTCAAGGAAGCCTTCAGCCTATTCGACAAGGACGGCGACGGTAAGTGATTTCTGTCCCTCCCTGTTTTTCTTCTTCTTCTTCCAACGCTGTGATTGTTGTGATCCGTCTCGGTCTGGATAGACGAAGAAACACGAACATCAATTCATCATCGATGGATGTGTACTCTCTGTCTTTGATCTAGCATAGAATTGTGACATCTTATGTGATACACTAGATGACTAGAGGCTGAAAATTTACGGCCAGGCGTCCATTAGCCGGAATGCCAGATTAGATGCACATATTGTTTCACTCACTCCATGCCACCGCCCTGCCGGGAGGAAATCCCTGTGCTTCTTCTGTAGTATGTACTGCCGTATAGTGCACGGCTGCGGGTCACTATCTCGCGTAGTAACTGCTGTGGAAATTATGTCGTCAAATCAATGTGATTGGGTCATGTCAGATTTGACCTCGTCTTGGATCCAGATGCGGCGAAGTCAGGGCCGCCCAATGTCAGACGCTTAGGCCTGACTTATGTAGAACGGCTGAATCGAAGCTTATAGGTTGAACTTGCCATGGCAGGGGCACTGGTAAAAAGGTGCCTGGCCTGGAGGTTGCCTGAAAGCTGCCTGTATCTTGTTTGGTTGCTGCCCTGGCGATTTCTCAGTTAGCCTGGCCTGGACGGATGACATTGGGTGATTAGCCTGGCCAACATGCAGGCACACGATTAGCCTGATCCAGGCGACCTGGAACGAACGCCTGGACACAAAAATCGAGGAGCCTGGCGAGTAAAAACAAGAGGCCGGTGGTAGTTAAAGAATTGAGGACCTGACACATAGTAGTTTAATAATCGTTCAGTCCCAGGAACGAACCAAACGCCTTTTGGCTTAGGCAGCCTGGCCAGGCAAAACTCGATCGCTTCTCAGGCACAAGTCAGGCACCTATTTTCCCCAGGCAGAGAGCCCAGGTCGTGAACCAAACACGCGGGTCTGCTGGTCTGCTACCATCTCTGGATCGTATCTGCAGATCTGCTGGAAATTCTTAGGGGGCTGAAACCCAGATCCAGTGATATGATAATACAAATTTCAGAGAACTGAGCATAGCTTAGTTGGCAAGGCGCGGGAGTTCGCAGCCAGCCCACCAGGTTCAAGTCTTGGCTAGAGCATTTGGTGGTTGGTCTTGTTTTTTATAATACAAATTTCAGCATCAGGGAGAATCGTTTGGTGTCAGATGGAGTTGATAAAGTGGTAGTAATTGATTTCGGACCTGCCCAGACTTTTAATTTGGGCCTTCAGTGCATATGTAGTAGTACTTGAATCATTTGTTGTAACAGAGTGGTTTCATTTCTGACTGTACTACAGTAATTGATGAGTAACTTTTGTTTTGGGACCATAGAGGTGAATAGTGTAAGTACTAGTACAGGGACGTTGCAGGTTTGATCCATTGTATATGGTGGTTGCTTCATGCGTGCATGTCTGATTAGCTTTTGTGCGTGTTTAGCTCACTCTGAATATGAAAATGTGATTACCGACTCAGTCAGAAACATACCTGAAATTGCCCTTGTGTGCTGGACATGGACAGGTTGCATCACAACCAAGGAGCTGGGAACAGTTATGCGCTCGCTGGGGCAGAACCCAACCGAGGCAGAGCTCCAGGACATGATCAACGAGGTCGATGCCGATGGCAACGGCACCATCGACTTCCCGGAGTTCCTCAACCTGATGGCTCGCAAGATGAAGGACACCGACTCGGAGGAAGAGCTCAAGGAGGCCTTCCGGGTGTTCGACAAGGACCAGAACGGTTTCATCTCGGCCGCGGAGCTCCGCCACGTCATGACCAACCTCGGCGAGAAGCTAACGGATGACGAGGTCGACGAGATGATCCGCGAGGCTGACGTCGACGGGGACGGCCAGATCAACTACGAGGAGTTCGTCAAGGTGATGATGGCCAAGTGATCCAGCCGATGTTCATGTCCGGTGGTATTATTATTTTTACCGGGGAGGAGGAAATTGTGCTATGCATATTAGTAGTAAGGAATGCGGCTCTCGTTTCCTTGTCTTTGCCCCCGAACCAGAAGAAGCGTACTAGTAGACGTAGTTGCTCAAGAGCATTCATGGAATCCTCCTCCCCTGCTGCTACCCTGTCTCTCTCCCGTGTGTCATTGAAACATCTTTCTTTCTGTGTGAATCTGCAAGACTTGGCCCCTTCGCGATGAACCCTGATTGCAGTTGAATCCGTTTGATCCAAGTTCCGTTCTACTTCTATTTTGTACTGTACGTACCAGCGGCTCCTTGAGTTGGCAAATGCTCTTCTATTGCTTGGCGATGGATGGGAGTAATATGTTCTTCAGGAAGCATGCGACCGGCAACGAAAACTGCTGGTTGAATGGCCTGGTCGCATGAGATGTGGACCTCCGGGAAAATATCAGGTGATACCATGCTTTAGATGCTTCCATAATACGAGCTTCTGATCCGTTGGATCTCAGATCCAACGGCTCCTAGAAGGTTCTGAAAGGTTGCTTGTTCGCAATTTTTAGACTTCACAAAAGATCTTTTTCACAAAATGTTGAAAGCCTTCCGGGAGCTGTTGGATCTCAGATTCAACGGCTCCTAGGAGCTCGTATCATGGGAGCATCTCCACCTGATACTCTCCCGTGGACCTCCGTTGAACCGTTTGGTGGAGTTTGGCAGGACTAACGGTTGACTGCGGAAGATGCCGCCGCCTAATGTTAGTCCAAGGCGTGTTATCTCGGACAGCTCTATGTGATCGGAAGATATGGCATCAGTGCATCGGAAGCATCGCAAGTGCGGATGCACCAGATACATTCCCGTGTCACAAGTGTGAGTGCATCGGATGCATTTCTCCACGTGACTTGATCTCCTCGGGCGTTGTCGTCTGCTACTACATAACCGTGTTGTGCTTGTGCATTGGTGCTGCCTTGGCGAGTTTTGCATCCAGCGGCGGCGCTGTTGTGAAGACACGGTTATGAATTTCTGAAATACTAATTGGCGAACGTTTTCTGGGAGAGGGTGACAAACGAACTTTTTTTGGCGGCATGTTTAGATGATATAGGAGATGACAATTTGTGTCAATTTCTACCCGCAACAAAATCTTCTTGCTAGAAGATGTCATGCGTTTTGAAGAAACTGCCAGAAAAAACGTTCGCAAATGCCACCCCTCTCAGCGAACGATGTCTACTCGCGTTTATGAATTTCTAGACGCGGATTACAATTTGCAACTATGTGAAACAAGTAAATTACACAAAACCATCACAATTCAAGTTAAATTGTCATATAACCATCACCTTTGACTAAACAACAACAACAACAACAAAGCCTTTAGTCCCAAACAAGTTGGGGTAGGCTAGAGGTGAAACCCATAAGATCTCGCAACCAACTCATGGCTCTGGCACATGGATAGCAAGCTTCCACGCACCCCTGTCCATAGCTAGCTCTTTGGTGATACTCCAATCCTTCAGGTATCTCTTAACGGATAAAATCAACACGTTTGAGGGCAGGGTTGTAACACATAGCACCGATCGGATAGTTTCCCGCTCTAACAACAAATATGACCAGCGGGATCTGCATGTCGCACTGGCGTGGCATGCTTTACTAATTTAGCTGCGGGAAGGTAGGGCACTTGTCAGGCTGACAATGGGGATTACCTAGGCGGGTATTGGACTCCCATCCCCGTCCCCGCGACAGCCACCTCATGCTCGTCCCCGTCCCCATACCCGCCCGCAAGGATAAAAAGTTTCGCATCCCCATCCCCATCAGGATTTTCATCCCCATGGCGAAACCCAAATGAGCAATTAACAACAACCTTCGGTACCATTTAAGTAGAAAAAACAATATTTTAATATTTTAACACAGTAAATATTTTTTGTCGCTAGGTTAGCGATTACTTGAGGCTTTTCGGCCAAAAGGGTGGGATTGATGAAAATTCGCGTGGGTATGATCAGGAATTACCTGGAGTCTACCAATTTTAGGGCCCACATGTAAGCCATTCACGGGTGGGGTGGGCAATGGGTATGGGTAATGCTATCCTATCCTCATCCTCATCTTGTGTGCTGGGTAAGATATTTGGTCACCAACAACCTGTGGGTACTAAAACAAGCACATCTCCGACCCTTAATAAAGTAATTAATTACCCATGGGGACGTGGGTAACAGTTAACCATTGCCAGCTTGAGGCACTTATCAAGCTCCCATCTTCCTTCCCCAAACCCGCCCTTCGTCCTCTCTCTCTTGAATCTTCCCCACCGACACTTCAATGCTTTCGACAACCATTGCATCGCTACTCTTTCTTCTACGACCCAATCGTTGCTTCCCCACTCAGGCACGACAAAGAAGTTGTCGCTGCCATGCCTACAACCAACTGAAGCGAACCTCCCATTTGGCGTTGGTCGGCTGGTCCGGCAGGGACAGCGGGAGCGGGTACTAGGTGTGGTGTGCGGATCGGTGGACCTCCTCGACGCCAATCGCAGCCACCTGCTAAGGACAGATGGAGCCATCACCTTGCCTCCCTCTCTCCACCCTTCTTGGAGCCCGTTCATTCGTTGGGTAATCCCTTGCTCTCACATTTGAGTGTTTGCTCGTCGTTTTGGTCGGTGAGTTACATTTTTGCTCATTGCAGTCGGACTGCCGGAGCAACGCTGAGTGACAAAAGGCTATCTGGTGTGATACATTCATACCCTCTTAGCCTGTCTGAGTTTGGATGGTTGAGTTGGTAAAAATATGCTCTAGATGTAATAATAAAATTGTTATCTTTCCATTTTCGTGTTCATAAATAATTTTATATTTCTAAGCTAGAATTGTAATGGTTCTTGAATGTGATATTCGGAAGAAAACATAGTAGCATGTGTAGAAAGATAAACGCCAGAAAGACCCCCTAGTAAAGCCTCTGGACTAGCTCATGTATTGTTGATGGTTTTGTTTACTTAACCATGTGCATTGTTAATATAAAGAGGATGCCAATAATAAGAATAACACGTTGTTAGGGTAATAATGATGTTGGGTAGACCCAACTTATGAGATAATGCGGTCACGTCATCAATTAGTTGTCAGTATTTTCTCATAATGGATATAGGATGGTACAAACTGGCCCAAGTCCACGCAGCATGTTGCCTCTCGGCAAGAGCCGGACAGTATGGTACAAACTGGCCCAAGTCCAATGAGATGAACTTTTCGCGTAGGCTTTGCCAGCCCGAATTAAGCCCACCCAGATATGGGCGCTGGCAGTCAAAGCCGTTTGGCACGTCCGGTCAACGGACATCCTATTTCGTGACCTACGCGCCTGGAAACGTGGAAACGCACAAGGTCTGGGAGTCTGGCATCGTTAGAGTATCTCCAGCCGTTGGCATATCAGGAGGCGCTAAAAATCGCCCCTGAGGCGCACCGGCGTAAAACGCATGCTGGGGGCGTAATGCCATCTAGTTGCGGTGCCCACGGAATTTTTTTGAACGGCACAAACACGGTGAGTTCATATATATTTCGGTGACTTCAAATCAAATTCAACCAAACACGACACAAACACGCCCGCTCATACATATTTAAAGTATTTTAAAAAAGAAAAAAACACACTACTAGGCCCGCCCGCCGTCTCGCTCGCCTCGCCGCTCCTCGCCAGCCACCGCCCTTGCAGTTCTACATGCCGAGGAGGCTGTAGAACCACGTGTAGTCGCCGCCGCCGTCGTCGTCATCATCGTCACTGCCTCCGACGTGGCCGCCGTCCCTGCTGCAACCCTCCCCCGGTTGGCGCGGCGGGTTGGACGGTCCGGCGGGGTCCTTGTCGTCGTCGCTCTCGAGGATCACGACGTCGTGCTCGTCCTCGCGCCCACGCTTGCGGGCGGCGATCTCCTCCAGGGCCCGGGTCTGCCGGGTCATCTCAGTCCGGAGGTAGTTGTGGCGTGTCCACCGCAGGGCGTCCGCGTCGGAGAAGCCGCGCCGGGCTATCCCCTCGTACTCCGGGGGGAGACTGGGCTCCGGTTTGGGCGCGACGAGAACGAGGCGTCCGGAAGCGGGGGTGGAGTCGGCGATGCGGATACCGGAGTTGCGGGTGCGCCGGCTGACAGACGTGTCCTGGGGCTCCGGCTTGACGGGCGTGTCCTGGGGCTCTGGCTTGACGGGACGGAGGCAGGGAGAGCCGGTCGACCGACCGGACGAGGAGGAGGACGCCCCGGGGTCCATGCGCCTCGGCGTCCACGAGCTCTCACGGCGGCGAGAGAAGGACGGGGGGAGGGGGGTACTCCAGCCTTGGTGTGTTGCCGCCCTCGATGTACTCGAGAATGGCCTCCAGCGTGCGGCCGGGCACGCCCCACCATCGGCGCCGTCCCTCGGAGTTGAGCCTGCCGGAGGGCACGATGCCGTTGATGGCCTCAAGCTACTCGGCGCGACGGCAGCGGAAGTACGGCTCCTAGAGCGGGCTGTTGGGGACGTAGCGCGGCCCCTCCCTCGCCGCCCGCGGCAGAAAGGCGCGGATACGCGCGATCTCCGCACGACGCGCCGCCCCGGTGGACGGTGGTGGCACCAGGACCCCGCCGGCGCTGATTCTCCACGCCCCGGGCACCCACATGTCCGGCGGGACCGGGTACTCGGCCTCGAAGAGGAGCCGGGCTTCGTCCTCGTGAAGGTGGCGGCGGCCGAAGCCGTTCGCCGCCACGCTGTCGCCTGGGAATCGTTCGGCTATTTTTTTGAACTGGGACGACGAGGGGAGAGGGAGGAAGGGGAGAGAGGGCGCGTCGGAGGTGGAGACTCTATGCGTGCCACCGGCGCGCTGGGGTCGGCTTATATAAGCGGAGGCGGCGCGAGCATGCGTGGCCGCCTCGTCTACGCGTGGCATGCACGAGGACGTGCGTCGTCACGCCTTCACTGCGTCGCCCGTGAGGCATCAATGGCAAGGAGGGCCCGCGGCATTGATTCGCCGCGGGAAACGAGGCGATGAGGACGACGAAGCTACGAGAAGCGAGATGAGTCGATGGCAAGGAGGGCCCGCGGTTCTTTCGCGTCAAAAACCATTTGCCCGGCGCCCCCGAATGCCCCAGCGCGTCGGGTTCGGGTTGGGTCCACCGGCGCCAATTTCGATCTGAGCCGACGAAAATTGAGCCCTTGAGGACGCGACTGGACCGATTTTTTGACGCCGATCGAAAAATTGTCTTGGGGGACGTGGCTGGAGATGCTCTTAGTTGGTCTAGCCCAAGTCTCGCTCGTTCGCTACTTTTTTTCCCGCTTGTCCGCTCGTGACTCGGGTTCGTACTTTTTTTTAGCGGGGGTTCGTACGTTTCAATCACATATGTTTCATTTCCCCCAAGAATTTTTTGCTGATTTCTCTTTTTGTTGATGATGAGTTTGAAAGAATAAACAAATTTGGTATTCTGTCTTATACCAAGGAAAATGCCATTGGAAACAGAAATAAAAATAGTTTTGAAGACATTTTCATATTTTGATGAAAAAGTTATGAACATTTTATAAAAATTATGAACATTTTTTTGTATTTGATGAAAAAAATTGAATTCGATGAATATTTTTTGAACTTAATGAACAAATTTTGTATTCAAAAACATTTCTTTTGAAAAATGAGTGAACAAATTTTGAGTTCAATGAACATAACTTGTAATCGATGAACAAATTTCGAATTTGATGAACATTTTTTGAATTTGATAAGGAAAAAAATATTGGTGAATTTAAAAAGAGAATTCTTAAAAAAATGAAAATTTTAAAAGAAAAAAGTGAAAATAAAAGGAAAACATAAAAGAAAAATAATAAACGGAAAAAAGAAAAAGACAAAAAACGAAAGGAAAATGGGCCGGCCCATACGAACGCCCAGCGCGCCGTATAGGAATCCCCTCCGGTCAAGGCCACCGCGGCGGTAACCGGGTCCTGAGAACATCGGCGCCGCGGCGCGAGAGAGCGAATCAAAGCTGAGAAAAATCCGGCCAACCGGCGGGGCATGGACGCTGCCGTGGGCGGAAGCAGAGGGAGACATGGCAGAATCGGCGCCTCGGCTCACAACTTGCCAGGCTTTCATCTTTGCCCGCACATGCGAGAGTTCGTCGCTGGTCCGACTACATTTTTCTGTTGGCAATTTGGAGAGCATCCACACTCACATCGGTTTCATTCTCACTGGTCAGTTACGATTCCATGAGCTTCCTTCCTTCCTTCACACACGCAGCATCGCCGACAAGGATCAGCGGTTTATTTATTTATTCAGAATCTCATACTACAGAGACATCTCCCCGGCTATAGCTACTACTAGTACAGTACAATGCTAAGTAGAGTAGAGAACAAAGTAACACATTGCGCTGTTCAATATAACCTCCTACCAATACAATCTTGCAACAATACGGCCTTTCGCCTCTGGCTTTAATCTCCCTCTGGACCATGAATATGTAATAAGCAAACTAACGAAGCCATAGATAGGCTCTTCCACAGCTGGCTGCGCGCCCGCTGTTTCATCGGAGCCTATTCATCATCATCATCAACAAACCAACGAAAGAACTCGGTCTGCACAACCCATTCCGCAGCCAACACCCGCCATCCATCCCACATATGAACTAGGGACTATGTACATGGAAAATTGCGCTTCATGCCGCGGTGCTGTTATCTTCTACCTCGCCGCCGCACTTCCAAACTACATCCTTGAGCTGGGTCGAGAGAGATCTGTAGAACTGTTTCACAGTAAAATAAACTCTTGTTACTTGCTTGTGAAAGCAATGCTTTGACAGTAGTTAAATTCGCAGAGAATTTGAATGGCAAAGGGGGGATGCTATGGTGGTACCATTTGAAATTCCAGAGTATCCCCCTTCGCCTTTTTCAGCTCAACCACATGTAGGGATGGAGCTACTTGAAACACCTGAAGGTTGCCACATAAAAACATATATGAATGGGTAATCCTTCTTTAGTGTTCAAAGTAGTTTGTTTGTTTGCGTGGTGTTTTCACTTACCTCGGTTGCAACATTGAGATTGCCTTTTCTACCTGCTTTCGGGTTCTCCATCCGCATCTGGAAATAACAAAATCAAAACTAGTTCAATTTCCTGCCAACTCCGAATATGTGCTAACATGTATACAAAAATTTAGTTGTAACAGAAGATGTGTGCACATATAGACAATAATAATATGAATACCTTGTAGTTTTTCTTCTGAATGTCAAATCCAAGTGGCCTTGCAGCTTCCGCAATCTTGCTGATGATTTCTTTTGGAGGGCATTGCGACGTGAATCGTGTCTCTCTTTTATGCTCCTGCGACATAATTCATACAGATAAGTACATTGCAATGATATGTAGTTTCTAAAGAAAATCATAGGCAACAAACAGGCAATAGACTATGGGAAACCACACATAATAAGACATATAATGGATGTCTGCAGCAGAAATATTTCAGAATTTTCAGTTCTGACCTCCTTTGCCTCGAACAAATTGTCCAGATTCAATCCCTGATTCAGTGAAATCAGTTCAAATGCATTCATTGAGGTTGGCTTATGTTCAGTCTCCTCTTTCACATGCTGGTCCTGGTAAATTATTAAGACATGCATATAGTTAATCAACTTATTCCAACCACAAATGTAAGTATTTTAACTATATAGGTCAACTACCTCACCTCTGAGTCTCCAAATGCAGCATAGACATCTTCGAAGCTAGTTTCATACTTGTCGTCAAAAACAGGTGGCTTGAATCCCTTTTTGAACCAAGGATCCTCCAGTATCTGAGGAATGGTGATACGCTGTTCAACATTCAACAACAAAAACAGGACGGATGAGTTGGGATTCTATAACTTTTTTCCAGTACTGAGATTCAAATCAAGGACTACTGGTGTTTCTTTAATAGTGCTGCTCTCAAGTCTGACTCTATTGAAAGGATTATTTTGAGTGATTTCAACAACCATATTCAAAAGTTGTATGCCACTTACAGTTGCAGGATTAGGGTCCAAAATTCTGGTAATCAACTTCTTAGCTCCAGTAGAAAACCAAGAGGGGCATGTGAATTGAGCTTCTGAGATCTGTTATTCCAGAAGAGAGTAAAAAGGAAATAATCAGTAACAATATCATCTAAGATATTCCCTGAGAAAAGAAGCCTCTACGATGTTTTTTGCATTTTTACATCTTTTGAACTGTATTGGTATTACCTTTTTATAAAGGGCGATGATGTTTTCATCCTCGAAAGGTAAAAACCCGGCAAGGAGAATAAAAAGGATTACCCCGCAAGACCAGATATCTGCAGCTGCACCATCATAACCTCTATCCTCAATCACCTACATAGAAATCTAAGTTAGACAATAGTTCTAGTGGATTGGACACATGATCTTAAGATGATAAGCCAAATTTTTTTTTACCTCAGGAGCAACATAGTTCGGAGTTCCGCATGTTGTGTGCAGCAACCCGTCAGCCTGTAGAGTCGAAGAATTTCAATAACAGTGAGAATCAACACAAGGCAATGATGTGGCCAGTTGGAAATTTACCCAAAGTATGAGTATTTTTTCGAAAAGGGGTAGTAAGAATACCTTCACTTGCTCAGTTAAAGCACTTAAACCGAAGTCGGACACTTTGAGGTTTCCAGCAGCATCAAGCAACAAATTTTCTAACTGCGAATGCAAGTTTAACATCATTTTGTCACTTTACCGTACTTGTATGCGTATAGTTAATCATAGAAGAACACATGACCCGGAAGATAAAAAAATTTACCTTCAAATCTCTGTGATACACACCCCTACTGTGGCAATAGTCAACGGCGTTTATCAGCTGTTGAAAGTATTTGCGTGCTTCCTCTTCTTTCAGCCTTCCATTGGTATACTGTGTATAACAGCAAATAAAAGAGATTAAAAAGCTGATCATTTAACATGAATGAAAATCTAACCGACAATACAACCTCAGCAATTGCAGAAAGATGGATGACATATTGGCACTTACAATGGTATCAAAGAGTTCCCCTCCAGTAATGTATTCCAGAACAATGAAAATTCTTGCTTTACTTCCCATCACCTGAGGTAAAAAGCAAATATTAGCAAAAAGGTACTAAGACTGCAGCCATGGATAAACACAAATCTATTGAAGTATGGCGATAAATCCTGAATCGCGATTGATTTTTGGACTTTACCTCGTGCAGTCGAACAACATTAGGATGCTTTATTAACTTCATAGTACAAATTTCGCGCCTAATCTGCATTGAGTTGAGGATAGTATTAGGATACAGATATGAAATATCACTATATGAGCACATGTATGAAACAATATGTTTCTGTCTTGTCAATGTTTTTTTTTCTTTTCTAGCTAACAGAAGTCCCTGTTTGGGAACTGTATGGCTAGAACTTCGAACTTGGAAGAACACCGAAGTAGTGAAGGCAATTAAATAGAACTCAAGACATGGACACCCAAAAGTGCAACAGGGGACACATATGCTGAAGTACAGGAACTGAGGGCATTGAATTTCGTGTTCAATTTTGCACAAAGTTCAGACATCGATTGGAAACTGCACAAGATACTAGGAAAACATACTGAGTTTGTGATATGACTTCAATGGGAAGATCACCATGTGGGTAAGACCGCTATGTAATGCAAATATGTAGATACATAATCATTATTAACTGAAGTCACATCTTCCTATGCCACCATGCTAACACGGCAACATCCAGTGAAGCTATAAATGGTTTCTCCAGTTAGCTCCTTGATATAAAGATGTAGGTTACAATAATGAAATTTATTAACTAGATAAAACCACAGATGGCAACTGTGCATCTGTCATGAAAGTTGATATGATATGGTTGACTGAACTTTAAAATTTTACCACGTGCATCTTATGATCTGATCTATGATATGATATGTTCAGATAAAAGGAATATGAAGAAACTAGACAAAGTCATATGAGGGAATTGTGTGATAATGACCTGTTCAACCAATCTGAGCTTCTGAACCTTCTCCTTGTCGAGGATTTTGATAGCAACAGGCTCCATGGTTTCAGTGTTCTTTGCGAACCTGACCTTTGCAAAGGTCCCTTCCCCGATGGTGCGGCCGAGCTCATACTTGCCGACACGGCGCTTCACCTTTGGTGACAATGCAGCTCTCTTGGCGCGATACATCTTCCGACAACCGAAGGTTACTGTCAACCTTCAAAATGCTCTTGGACAATCTGCAGTCGCTCAATGAAATCAGGCTTTGGACACTGTGAACTTGATATGAATTTGGTTATTCAGATGACGTAAAACATCTTCTTGTTTCATGTTGTACCATGAGGCAGCCTTTACCATCTTTCCCAAAAAGGATAAAAGGAAGAACAGTAGAAGTATTGTAGATCCTAAAGATCTCAGGAACACTAAACAACACCTGATCATCAAAAATATAAAATGACCAGCCTGGTCCAAAACACTCAACCCACTTTGACTTTACTAGTATATAAAAGGTGGCAAAGACATATCTACAACAACAAAAAAAGGTGGCGAAGACCATGAGATGCATCATCCCAAAGTAAACACATGTGCCTGCGGCCGAAAGGCGAAAAAATCATGAAAAGTACATGGCAGGTACTACATACATGGAGACCACATAGACATAGCATAGGAAGAATCTAGTTGGTAACCTATGATCCTACCCGACAGTCACCTAGGATGACAAAACATTTCCAGAAAGCAGTTTACAGATGTGTACTGGTTACTGCTGCTTTTGGGAGTAAGGTAGATAAGAGAATCCTCGCTTAAAACAGTGTGTGTACTACTCAAATGAACAGAGCAAAGAGAAATGAGTCGTAGTAAAATCTTTGACAGGGCATGAAACCAATGAGCTAGCAAATGCGCATGAAGCGCAGCGCATGCATAATCTCAACACCTATTCCAGATCAGAGCTGTACCTCCTCGAGTAGCACAAGAAATGCAAAATTCGCACACGCACAGTAGGGAACAGATAGATTTAGGGGTAGGCGCTTGCGGCTTGCGGCTTACCTTCAACTCGACGAGCTAGCAGACAGCGCGGGGCTGGAGCTTGGCAGCAGATGCGGCTAGCCAGCGAGGGTGGGTCTGAGGAGGAAGAGGAAGCTGTTGCTGTGGGTGCAGAGGAGGAAGAGGGAGGTGTCGTGCTAAATAAGGAGGGAGGGAGGGAGGGGGAGGTGGGGGGTGACACGTACGTGCTCGCACAGCTAGTTACGCAGGAGAGGAGGAGCACCACCACGAGAAAAGGACATGGGGGGTCGATCGGGATGGACGCGAGCAGAGCAGCCGCTGCTGGCGTACGTAAGTTTGATTGCCGACGCTGCCTTGCCACCCTTTCAGTTCCCAAGGGCTGCATGGCCTATCCTTTTCGTCCCCTTCCTTCTACTGCTGCTTTTCGATTCTACTAGGGGAATACTAGTGGTATTTTCTACTTACTCCAGGAAGAAGAACATCGTGTGCACCAGAGATCAGACCAGGGAGTATGTAGATAAGCTGATGCTCTTATCAGAGCCATGCAGCGGAACTCTACCAAAACAACTTTTTTTTTCTTCGAAACGGGGGCAAACGATTTGCCTCGTCCATTAATTAAGAAGGAATAGAGTTTGTCCATATTATAACCGAGACACGTAAAACATGCCACATGGCAATTACTCGTGCATTAAAATTTCTCCTAGTTTCCTTGCCTCCATTGTGCGTCAAAGGTGGGCATCTGCTAGAATGGAGCTGAGCAGAACTGTAGGTGGCGCGCCCTTGTGGCGGAAGACCCTAGAGTTTCTTTCATTCCAGACAGTCCAACAAACAAGCATGGTTAGCCAAGCCATGGCCTTTCGGTTGGGAGTGCTCGTGCCGGTCCTATTGGCCCACCACTCAATGACGGAGTCTTCCGTGAGCCAAGTAGAAGTATCCATGTTGGCAAGACCAAGCTTGTAGATGATCAAGTTCCAGAGCCTAACAGTGAAGCGACATCTGAAGAATAGGTGTGCCCCATTGAAAGGATTGAGAAGAGGTGTCTAGAGGGGGGGGGGGTGAATAGACTCTAAGTAAGAAAAGTTACAGTTTTTAACTTCTTTAGGTTTAAGTAGAGTTTTGGCACAAGTTTAAACATTCACAATACATATCAAGCAAGCATGACAAGAGTATATGAGCAGCGGAACATAAAACATGCAAGTTGCAAGAATGTAAAGGGATGGGATTGGAGTGTGCAAACGCAATTGGAGACACGGAGATTTTTGGCGTGGTTCCGATAGGTGGTGCTATCGTACATCCACGTTGATAGAGACTTCAACCCACGAAGGGTAACGGTTGCGCGAGTCCACGGAGGGCTCCACCCATGAAGGGTCCACGAAGAAGCAACCTTGTCTATCCCACCATGGTCGTCGCCCACGAAGGACTTGCCTCACTCGGGTAGATCTTCACGAAGTAGGCGATCTCCTTGCCCTTACAAACTCCTTGGTTCAACTCCATAATCTTGACGGAGGCTCCCAAGTGACACCTAACCAATCTAGGAGACACCACTCTTCAAGAGGTAACAAATGGTGTGTTGATGATGAACTCCTTACTCTTGTGCTTCAAATGATAGTCTTCCAAACACTCAACTCTCTCTCACAGGATTTGGATTTGGTGGAAAGATGATTTGAGGGGAAAGCAACTTGGGGAAGGCTAGAGATCAAGATTTATGTGGTTGGAGTGGAATATCTTGACCTCAACACAAGTGTAGGTGGTTCTCTCTCAGAAAATGTATGTTGGAAGTGTAGGCATGTTCTGATGGCTCTCTCCAAGAATGAAGAGTGGTTGGAGGGGTATAAATAGCCTCCACACAAAATCTAACTATTACACACAAATCACCAAACTCGATGGGACCGAATCATGAAACTCGGTCAGACCGATTTAATTCAAAATGTGACTGTTAGGGTTTTCGGTGGGACTGATATAATCGACTCGGTGGGACCGATGTGCTAGGGTTAGGGTAAAGCCTCATCTTGGTTTGACCGATTACACAAACTCGGTGGGACCGATTTGGGTAATAAGCAAAACATAGAGTTGGCAAAGCAAACTCGGTGGGACCGATTACATGTCTCGGTGGGACCAAAATTATTACAATAGGCAACAAAGAGTTTGCAAGCCCATCTCGGTGAGACCGAGATCCCATTGGTGAGACCGAATTGATTAGGTTTTCTGGCAGTGGCTTTGTCAACTGAACTCGGTGGCGCCGGATAGAAAGTTTCGATGGGGCCGAGTTTGACTTTTGGTTTGGGACATATGTGGATATGAGAAAGTGGTTGAGGGCTTTGGAGCATATCACTAAGCACTTTGAGCAAGCAAGCCATTAGGCAACACCTCATCTCCTCTTAATAGTATTGGCTTTCCTATGGACTCAATGTGATCTTGGATCACTAAAATAAAATGTAGAGTCCTGAGCTTTGAGCTTGAGCCAATCCTTTGTCCTCAGCATCTTGAAGGGGTTCCACATCCTCTAGTCCATGCCACTCCATTGTTGAACTTATCTGAAACATACTAGGTAGAAGTATTAGTCCAACAAGATATATGTTGACATTAATTACCAAAATCACCTAGGGAGCACTTGTGCTTTCAATCTCCCCTTTTTTGGTAAATGATGACAACATACATCAAAGCTTTAGATAAAGATATAGAGAATAACAAGTAAAGCTTTGGAAAGACATGTAACAAGCATAGGCCCCCCCTACATGTATGCAATCATGTAAATATGGAATATAGGAGCATGTGAATGTATAAGCATGACAGAGTAAGAAATGTGTTATATGTATCTTGGCTATATGCATCAGAGCAAATGATGTGAATATAGGAAATGTACCTTCATGCTCATGAGTCCTTCTTGCAAACAGTATGTACATCAGCAAGAAATCCTCATACACATGGTTGTGATGCATACACTTACCTTGTGGTCTTGAGTTGGCTTATGAAGGAATGAACCTGAGTAAACAAGGTTAGATAACACAGATACACCTACTAGCCAGAGCGAACAAAAGAAACCACAAGAGTACCAAGACTGGGATGACATGTAGGGAGTGAGTACTGAGTACCCTATTGGTTATAGACATGTCCCCAAAGGTAAAAATGTGCAATGAATTCAAGGATTTCCTTCCCTTAGATGTCTTGCTCCCCCTGCATCTTGCATGGGATATTGGGAGAAGATAGGGAACAGAAAATCAGAGCAAAGAAAAGAAACAGAGCTAATGCAAACAATCAACTTTGAATATGTCTTTCCCCTCTTAAAGACATGTAACTTCTCTCCTCTTGAACACCAAGCATCTGGGGTTGCTTACACTCTCCCCCTGAGTATGATCTCCCCCTATAGAAATGATTAAGCTTAAGCTTTGATGTGATCTCTCTCTTAAGCTTTGATGTGGTCTCTCTCTCCCCCTTTGACATCAATTTCCAAGAAGGGGCTCTTCTGGATTTTGTTACAGATGGGTTTGGTCCTTGAGTCACAAAGCAAAGTAGCAAGTCGAATGTGATGCTGGTAGAGGACAAGAATCATTGAGTGGAGCTGGAGCAAAAAGAATGTAGGAACAAGTGGCAAGCTGTCTTTCCTGCAGTGAAGTCGGTAGCACCGAGTTGTGTGTTTCGGTGGCGCCGAAAGGATTTGATTGGACCGAAGGAAACAAGCCGGTGTGACCGAGTTCATCACAGTGAAAACACTTGTCACCTCAGCTCACTAGGCAGATAAAATCTCACAAGGATTTGCAAGGAATTTGCTGAAAGATTTGCAATGAATTGGATGCAGGGAATGCAGAACACAAATAAACAGAAAGGAAATCTAGATGAAGTTTATGAAGATCTTTTGGACCTGCAATTTATCATCAAGGAAGAACACCCACGTAAATCTTGAAAAATCATTGACTATGACTAGACCAAATGAGTGACCACCGAGACTCTTGTAGGCATTGGGACCAAAGAGATCCATGTGAAGTAGCGAGAGTGGTCTTCTCGTGGTCATGATGTTCTTCACGGGGTGACTCCCTCCAACTTGTTTTCCTGCTTGACAAGCACTACAAATTCTATCCTTGTCAAATATAACATCTTTTACTCCAAGGATATGATCACCTTTAATAAGCTTATCAAGATTTCGCATGCCCACATGACCTAGCCTTCTATGCCACAACCAGCCTTTAGAAGATTTAGCAATTAAGCAAGTTCTAGGTTGAGCCTTTTTAGTGAAATCAACAATGTAAAGATCACCTCTACGTATACCGGTAAAGACCATTTTATGATTGTCTCTTTGAAACACTTGGCAGTCTACTTCAGTAAATAGGACATTGAAATCGAAATCAGCAAGTCTAGATACTGAAAGTAAATTGTACCCAAGAGATTCAACGAGCATGACATTTTGTATGGAGCTATCATGTGAGATGGCCACCTTACCGAGGCCAACCACCTTACCCTTTGAGTTATCACCAAAAGTGACATACTTTCGAGGGCCGCCGTTTTTAGCAAGCTCACGAAACATATCTTTGTCTCCGGTCATATGATCAGTACATCCACTATCAAGGACCCATTCCTTTCCTCCAGCCATGTAGCCGCGAAGATTAGCCATAAGACCAAAGTATCTCATCGCATCATCAAGATCATGGTCACTATCTGTAACACCCTCGATGCGACTATAGCTCTCACGTGTCGAGGCACGACTTAGAGGCATAATCGCATTGAAGGCATAAGTCGCAAGTTAGGCAATCTTCACAACATCCCATGTAATATAAATAATAATAAAGGGGAGATAACATAGTTGGCTTACACTCGCCACGTCAATCAAGTGCATAATTAACATTACATCATCCAAACACTCATGGCCCGACTACGGCGCCAAAATAAAAGAGAACCCAACATGCGACACCGTCCCAATCACCCCCAACTGGGCACCACTACTGATCGTCGGGAAAGGAAACATAGTAACGTTGAGAGTCTTCGTCGAACTCCCACTTGAGCTCATACGCGTCTCCTGGAGCGGAATCATCAGGCCCTGCATCTGGTGTAATAGTAATCTGTGAGCCACAGGGACTCAGCAATCTCGCACCCTCGCGATCAAGACTATTTAAGCTTATAGGTAAGGCAAGGTAAAATATGAGTGGAGCTGCAGCAAGCGACTAGCAAGTATGGTGGCTAACTTATTCGCAAAAGAGAGCGAGAAGAGAAGGCAAAGCACGAGCGAGAAGCTAGAGAGCAACCTGCGCAAATATTACTCCAACACAGTGTCCACCTCCCGGACTCCGCCGAGAAGAGGCCATCACGGTAACACACTCAGTTGATTCATTTTAATTAAATTAAGGTTCAAGTTATCTACAACCGGACATTAACAAATTGCCATCTGCCCATAACCGCGGGCACGGCTTTTGAAAGTTCAAATCCCTGCAGGGGAGTCCCAACTTAGCCCATGACAAGCTCTCACGGTCAATGAAGGAATAGACCTCCTCCCAAGACATTCCGATCAGACTCGGTATCTCGGTAATTCAAGACACTTCGACAGGTTAAAACAAGACCAGCAACACCGCCCGAATGTGCCGACAAATCCCGATAGGAGCTGCACATATCTCGTTCTCAGGGCACACTCAGATGAGACTAGCTACGAGTAAAACCAACCCTCAAGTTTCCCCGAGGTGGCCCCGCAGGCAGCTCAGTTCGGACCAACACTCAGAGGGAGCACTGGCCCGGGGGGGGAGGGGGTTAAAAATAAGATGACCCTTGGGCTCCGGTAACCCAAGGGAACAAGAGGCTAGGTGGCAAATGGTAAAACCAAGGTTGGGCATTGCTGGAAAAGCTTTAATCAAGGCGAACTATCAAGGGGTTCCCATTATAACCCAACCGCGTAAGGAACGCAAAATCCGGGAACATAACACCGATATGACGGAAACTGGGGCGGCAAGAGTGGAACAAAACACTAGGCGAGAGGCCGAGCCTTCCACCCTTTACCAAGTGTATAGATGCATTAAGATAACAAGATAATATGATGATATCCCAACAAGAAAATAAATATTCCAATAAGGAACGGCCTCCGATCTTCACCTGCAACTAGTAACGCTATAAGAGGGACTGAGCAAAGCGGTAACATAGCCAATCAACGATTTGCTAGGACAATGGTGGGTTAGAGGTTTGACATGGCAATTTGGGAGGCTTTCAAGCAAATGGTAGGCATCGTAGCATTGGCATAGCAAAAGAGCGAGCAAACTAGCATAGCAAAGATAGTAGTGATTTCGAGGGTATGATCATCTTGCCTGCACAGTTGTCAGAATTGACTGGATCCTCGAAAGCAAACTCAATGGGCTCCTCGTTAGTGAACTCATCTTCCGGCTCTACCCAAACAATAGAAACAAGCAACAAGGATACAATCAACCACGTGCAAGGCCAAGCAATATAAAGCAATGATGATATGCTATGCGGGATGCGATGCGGGATGCAAAATGCAAGATATGACAGGAAATGCATGAACCTGGCCTCAACTTGGAAAACCAAGTGTGCCACTGGAAACATGAGACGAAATCGCTTGAAAACGATATAAAGAACACCGGAATCAGAGTTAAGGTTTGGAAATGGCAAGCGATTCAAAAATGACACCGGTCTGCGATTTACAGCAAGTAGGCATCTAAATGCAACGAAATGAACATACTACAGCCACCAAATATGACAAAAAATACATGGCAGAGATGCACACAAGATGCTTAACAAAAGTCTAGCACTGAGCTACGGCCAAATCATCCATTAACAGGTTCAAACAAGCATGGAAAAAATGCATATGACAAACAGTTCTCAGACTTAGTGAAATTAACACTTGTCTGGAATTTCAGACCAGGTAGCCCTCTTCGGAGCAACAAAACTACATGCTACAGGACCTGAACATGACAAAGTAAAGCATGGCATGGAGCTACTCAAAGAGCTTAACAAAAGTCCCTTAGTGACCTTGAGACAAAAGGGATCAGAAAATACAATTGCAAGCATGTGAATATAGCAAAAACATAATCAGTTTTCAGACTTAGTGAAAACTGACACAAGCTGAAATATAACTCAAGTAGGCATGTTTACAAGCTCGATGCACTCACTACGGTGCAAGTCATGGCAAGACAAGCATACCTCCATCAAGAAGGTACAAAATACAAGCTAGACATGGCAAGAACAACAACATAGCATGCACGGATCAACTACAACATCACCGGCAAAATTGCAAACAAGTTGACAATCTATCCAGATTCACAAAGTAGCAAAAGTAGAGCTCGGTTTACTCAAGCTAGGATGCTCCATAATTGCAAACAAAGACATGTATGGATAGAGCACTACAATATTAACAAAACATCCTTAATGAACATCCTCAAAAGAGGCACGGATCCCTCGGAAACAACATGAACATATGACAACATGAGATAAACAGCTCCAGGACTTAGTGAAATTACTAAGTGCCTGAAAACAGAATTAGCAAGTGCACCACTTTGCAAGCTTGCACAAGTCACCACACACATCATAAAAATACATGGATTGCACCTCTGAAAAGATGACAAAATCCTTAACAAAACACATGTAGAGCATCAGGGCATATCATGCACACATTAATCATGGCAAAAATGACAAAAACCTAAATGGAGTAGCAGATCTGACAATTATCTCAAGTAGCCCTTTTCTAACAGCATTTCGGGTATCAAGATGAGCTCACATGAAAAAGACGCAATGGAATGAAATGATGTACTCTCTGAGATGAACATTTTGATATGCTATATGCATGAATCGGAGCTACGGAAGCAAAGTTACGAAGCTGCGAACTTATGCACATGGACTGAAATTTCTGGGACTTAATGAAAAAAATCAACCTCTCCGGGACAGATCTACGGTTTGCACGGAAACCGAGGCGCGGCCGGATCTCGCCGGAATAGTGCTCGCCTGCTCGGAGCTCGCCGGAGCTGGGGGCCGCGGTGGCTGAGGAGGGAGGAGGAGGCCGGAGCCGGGTGGTGGCGCGGTGACCACGCGAGGAGGCGGTCGGCGGCGGCCGGCGC